>NC_051846.1:154062690-154070469 GCF_002237135.1 Teleopsis dalmanni | reverse complement strand
AATATAAAATAGTGCAAAGTTGCATTTATAAAAGAAATTATTTGGAAATATCCACAATAAAGTTGGGTCGTCAAAAATGTACCATTTTTTAAACATGAGTACCAAACGAAAAAAAAAGTACCAATTTTGGTACTAAAGTACCATAAGTGGCAACCGTGGCTATACCTATCATTTATATACATATATATACTTATATATTATAAATAAAATTAATTACAGAAAGTTTAGCACATAGGGCATATCAATAACATTGAATCTCGTTAATAAACATTTTAAAATCGATTTAGCTTCTTAATTCCCCCAACCCTGGTTACGTGCCTGGCTTTAACAAAGACAATTGTAAGTTCTTACATGTTCATATTATAAATCATAATGAAAATTTAATTGATATTGTTATAGTTTCCTCTTTCAGTTATTTATTCAATATACATAATAGTCTTCGGATAGTAATCTCTTTTTAAAAAATTAGAAATAATAATTAAAATAAAGTGTTAATGCCAAATTTTGATTCCCTTGTGAAAATATCAATTATAATTTTTGTTTAAAACTTTTTAATTCTTTTATTCTATGTACTGCTTTAATACGAAGGATCAAATCTATTAAATTTACAAACTGCCCCAAATAATTATTTTTTTATTACATAGCAAAGCAACATTCATAATTGGAGAGAATGTGTTTCCTCTTTCATTATTACTACTATTTGTTCCAATTGCACAAGCCCCAACGTTGCACATTGCAATCAATTCCACTACAAACTGCATTGGAATGCCAAAACGAGCCAACGAGCCAACGAGCCAACGAACGAAAGGACTAACAAGGCTCGAGCTACCGAGTTCGATATTTGTTTGTTGCCAACTGAAATTTGTACGTTGAAAAACAATGAGTAAATAAAAAGCAGAGCAAAGGAAACTTGAAAAAAGTCCTAGAATCGAGGACGCCCATTATGGCAAAAGGCTTTATGTGTGTTTATTTGGTAGTGCACACATCCATCTGCTCCTTAGTCAAAGTTGCATCAGCTCGTCTGACTGCATGTCTCTTCGTACTGGTCATATAATGTATACATATTTTCTTATGTAGTTTTCGATGCTTTTTTTTTTGTTTAAAACAATTTTTGTTTATTTTGTTGCCTTTAAATTGCAGAATCGTAGACACAAATTCGCAACAAATTGCTGGCAGCAACAATCAAAGCAAAGTAAATGCTTCAGAAAAACAAAAATTGGCAAAATTCAAAGAATTTCTTATTGAAATTTTATGAAGACTGATGGCCCAATAATGCATACCAAATTAGGATGCTCTGTCAAAATTGTTTTCGAACATATAATTTATGTATAAATACACATTATCTACTCACAATTATCAAATTGTGTATTTAAGTATATATGCTTGCATAACACTTTCCATTTTATGGGAAACTTTCTTTTTCAAGACTATTACATGCACTTTAAGTTAATAACATTATCTTATAATTATAGAATAATTTGATATATAAATAATAACTCTAAAACATACTATTAGAATTCCACATTGGTGTTTGCTATTACTTCAACTATTTGAACTTCCATTTGCTCTGTTTATTACCTAATTTGAAGAAAAAAAAATTAAAACCCATAAGACCATAAATATATTTTATAGAGAATTCAGTATTGCTTAGAAATGCTTTAATAAATATTAACTTCTAGATTTTTACTGACAAGTATTTCTTTTTCTTCTATACATATATCATTAATCTGTTTTTTTATAATGGTTTGCCTTTCATTGTTCGCTACTAATCCAACTCAAATGGATTTATTATTTTTTTATCTTATAAGTTAAGTCCACTATATCATAAATTCAAACACATTGCTTTTGTTCTAATGCATGAGCACTTCAATATATAGTCACGTACCATATACATGAAAGCTCCCAAATTATTTTTATGGAATATAGCTCTTAATGTCATAGAGACTGTCAAATTATTACTAAAGCAATAGTTTGCTCCTGCTGGGAGTAGATACCCAGATTTAAGTCAATTCACAATTGTGATAAAATTCTTCAAAAATTTGGAATTGGACTAGTTGGGCGTAAGTCAAAAAGATCTTTCCGGTAGCAGTGCACGCACAGCCTATCCATAATAATTATAATAATAAATAATATCTTACTCTAAACTGAGCTAAACAAAATTCAATAATATCAATACACATCATGACCGTGGACATTATATCAATACATGGTTGCTTTCGATTAAACCCATTTTTGAAACAGTTTTGTTACTTTGAAGTTGGTAACTCCAAAACCATGGAGTTACGGCCTGTTCGGGCATAGAACAACGCTCACCACGCATTTTTTTCTTAATGTTTGAAAACAAGAAGAAGTCATTGGGTGCCAAGAAGGGATTGTGGATAACTCTTCAACTCGATGTTTTGACTGGTCAAAAACTCTTTTGTTTCAGCTGATATGTGAGGAAGTTGCTTGATGCACATTGTCGTGGTGGGGGATGATCTTCCTTCGAAGGTTAGTTTTCCTCAATTCTTCGAAAACTTTTGGCACACAAATGGTTGTGTATGACTCAGAATTGTCCGGTCTACTTTGCTCAAGTGGTATACGTGCGAAATAATAGTTTATTCTGGAAAAACATGCTACCATTTGCTTGAATTTTTTCCATCCGGGGACAACTTTTGACGGGTTCTGCTGACTTGGTACATCCAAACAGAGAATTGCTGTTTTGTTTCGAAGCCATAGACGTAGAGTATTTTATCAAAATTTTCGCGCACCAACCAACACGTGCCTTCTTTTGACCGATTGTCAAATTATAGGGACTCCAACGGAAACAATCTTTTGGATAGCTAAATGTATATATAAAAATGAATGTATAATGGTATTACTAATGTCCAAGGATACTTTTGTCTCCCGGTATGTAATATGCCAATCTATCTCAATCGTTTCTCGCACTACATCGATATTTTCTGGTACAACGGGTCTGGTTCTTGGACGAACTTCACAAAATTCGTAGTGGAGAAAACTTCGACGAAACGACTTGGGTGCTCCTTCAATTCTCACACGTCCACATTCAGTTAAGGCTAGAGAAGCTTTCATTCGCACAACTACATCTCTTGTTATGCAAGCAGCTCATTTGGCTTGAGGTTGTCTGCCAAGTCATCACCAACCAAATGGTGTCCCAAGACAGTCATCTTCCTACGTGCTAGTGTTAGACATTGACACAATAAATGCACCACTGTCACCTTTTCTTTTAGGCATAGTCTGCAAGAGTCTTCCTCAACAAGAGTTATCTTTTTGGGGTGATACTTGAAGTTTCCACGTCCAGTAATTAATGAGGTCAGCCAGAATGAGGTCAGCATCATAAGTTTAGTCTGTCAACAAGTGCTCTAGTCTCTCCATCTGTTAAGATAAAGTGAAGTTGTCCACGTATCAACGTAAGCTGCAATCATGTCATATCGCAAAGGTATTCTGGGCTCTGGACCACAGAAGTAGCGTGTGTAAAATAAAAAGGAATGGTTACAATATGAGCGTCTTGAATTTTTAGTCAAATTTATGATTTATTATGAAAGATTATACATTACAGCTATTAAGATAACAATATAGTTTTAATTAATATTTGTATGAATGCAAAGCAATCCTATAGTTTTCGTAACCTTGCTGAGCTCGTAAACCACACAATTCGGTATTGTTTTCTCTCGCATATCAAATTTCATACATAAACCATAAAACCATATGTCATCTAACAATGCATTTGAATAATAAAATTAAAATTTTGCTCGAGTATCAACACAGAAAACTTTTAGAACTCGTAATTTCAATTGTACATTTCATCTCCTATGTAACATCTCATAACCATTTCAATAAATGCAATTAAATTTGCATATGCCATCAACTGCAGAAATTCATTCTAATTCCCATTCTCATTGAAATCCTTAGAATTCATTATAGTTATTATCGTCACCTAACAGAAATGTGTGAAATCTTGCAAATTCATATGAAACTTTTCTAATACTCCGGGTTTTTAAAATAAATTTTGCATACTTTCGTGTGTAATCCCTGCTAAAATGTGCGCACTTAGCACAAAGGGATTATGTAGCATTCACACACACAAGTACACAGTCAGACTTGCCACATTTTATATATATTAGATTGATTGTGTGCTCTATTTTCGTTATGTGCTAACTTATGTATGTGGTCTTTATATTTTAGTTGTTATGTGATAACTCTCACGTTTGTCAGACCGTGTAATTCAATTAATATAATTACTGTGTTGCATAGTTTTGGGCGCTTAAGCAATTTCGTACTGTTTTGATTAAAACGGCTGTGGAATCGTGCGTGATTCTGTTAGAGGTTCTTGTTTTAATTGAAAATTTATTGCTATTTGCAGTTTTGTATAGAAACAGTAGTGAGTACAAGGACTTAGTTTGAATAGTGCAAAGCCAAAGTTTTTTCAAAGCACAAATTTTAAAAGTATTTTTATTAAAAATTTCCAACTAATGTATTTTTAATGAGATGTACCTTTTAGTATTCATTACAGATGCTGTAATATTTAATTAAATACTTAGTCATAGAATTAGTTATTAGTTTTATGGAAAGGAATTCTTGACACATAACAGCTAAGAAATATAAATTTTAAATTTTAAAGTTCTTAAGACATTTTGAAAGTTCTTAAATATTTTACTGCTTTTGGTTTAAGTACAAAAAAAAAAAACAATGTACTTTTTTTTACCATTAGTGCAATTTTTTTAAAAAACTTTTGTTCATCCATGTTTAAAATACTTGCATTTGTATTGCTTTCAACACGTACTTAACGTACTTTCAGCGCTCCTTAGCCTGCCTTTATTTCTATTTCATTGTTGTTTTTTTCTTATTTGTGTGATTTCGTCCTTAAATATACTTCTATGGTGTTTCCAGTTGCAGCTTATTGCAATTTTAGTGTACTTTTTATAGCTATTTTTTATTTCTCATTTTAGGGGTTTTGTTTGTGAAATGTGCACCTTCATTTTTGTCAGCAAAAAAAGTTTTCCCCCTAAAAGCCTAAATAAACCATAAGACTTCCAAATCGGATTTTGTCCACTTCTATTGGTTTTATCTTGGCAAATTGTTTGAATTTGCTGTTATATTGTGTGCAAGTTTAAGGATATTTTTCGCTTTTTTCCGCAATTGATGACTATTAGTAATGAAACTTTTGCTCAATATTACAAAGTTTTATGTAATTTTAAAATAAACAAGTCATGTAATATTCTTAAGAGATGCCTTATATATTTTCAAAAACAAATTCCTTCAAGTCATTTTAATGTTAATGTCTAAAAATGTATCTTATCTTTGTGGGGATCATCAATCAAAACATTTCGTAATATGGTATTTTAAATAATTTATTGATAAATGAAGACATAGCACAGCCAATTTTTCAAACTGTGTTAAGTATATGGAAATATATTTAATATATACTACACATTAGTACTAATAGTAAAAATAAATTTATGCATATTTAATACATATTTGATTCGATAACCGCAGGTGGCAAACGCGGTAGAGGACGTCCGCATCATCGGTGGAAGTACCAGGACACCAACGATTTGGGAGCGCTTGGTGCTACCAACCGGCGACAGCAAGCAACTAATCGGACTGGCTGGCGAAGGCTATGCGACATGGCCAAGAACGACTGTAATGGCCAACTAAGTAAATAAGTAAATAAACCTGCATTATTAGTAAAAAATAAGCCAATCCAATACCATAAAAGTTAGAAGGTGAGGATGATTATATTAGGTGAAACCATTATATACAACAAAGTTATAAAAAAACACATTAATATGTTGAAGCTATTTGAGCCAGTGCACTTAAGCACTTTTACTCTTTCTTATCTCGAGGTATCTTCAAAGCCCCTCTTTAACCCTTGATTGGATTATTGTTTATCACATCATCAGACTAAGCAATAATTGACCTTAGATCTGCATACCACCCCGAGGAGCATGTAACCATTCTGAGATTTTATAGCGCGGTTTTGGTAAGTCAGGGCTCTATCCTTTACGTATTTTTTGAGGTCCC
This sequence comes from Teleopsis dalmanni, assembly GCF_002237135.1. Classification (NCBI taxonomy): domain Eukaryota; kingdom Metazoa; phylum Arthropoda; class Insecta; order Diptera; family Diopsidae; genus Teleopsis; species Teleopsis dalmanni. The sequence goes on along the minus strand of NC_051846.1, from coordinate 154,064,445 downwards.
TGAGAATGTCTTTCGTCCTAATGTACCATAGTACTTTGAAAAGTCTTTGAAACTTTGCTAAACGCTACACAACCATATAGAAGTGACGAACGAATTATTTAGTTATATATCAGCTTCCTGTTCTTAGCATTGAGAATTTCATTTGTGAATAGCCAGCATCGTAGCCACAATTACCTATGATGATGGGCCATCTTATTGAAACTAGATGTACTACAAATCATTTTCACGACCAATCGGCATTATAAAATTGGTTATCAGAGCCCAATAACGCACCTTAATGACAGTTGTTACTTTGCCACTGACATCTTCGAATCGATAATCATATCAGCACAAATTGCGCAATACATTTAAGGAAATAACAATTGCGAAACCAGCCATTACAATGTCAAAGAACTAAGAACCTCATTTTCGTAATCGAGAGCAAAAACAGAAGATAGAGTTTAAATCATAGAGATGTAAATTTAATTTATTTAAAACTCGAGACCAGTGATTACGGGAAGATATATAACTGGTGAAAGAACAACATTTGACTGGTTATTTAATGAGGTAAAAATGAGCATCAGAGCAAGATTTTAGGTATAGACTGTATGGCTGCAGTCCGACGAAGGCAAAAACGAACTGCACCTCATCGAAATGGAATAAGATGCATAATAAAGTCTACTGTTCAGTTCAAATATGATGAAATAGTATGTGTGCGATGAAAGTGAAAAGATAAATTATGTAATATGTTGTGATCAAGTATATTAAGAACACGGCAATAAATTTTTTTATTTTAAATTATTATACTTTCTTACAATCCGTTCCAGGTTATTCTTAGATCTTCATCAACTTTTGATTGCACAAGAGCGTCGCTTTAATCATCAATGGAAGATTTTGGAAGATTAAATCATCCACAAAAAAATGCCCGATCTCCGAAATGATTTCGAGATGATTATAAGCGATAATGTATTCTCATTTTGTACTCATTGAATATTACCACAGACTTCCGATTATACAAATTCTGTAAATAAAGGAAAACCGAAACTTTACTGCAGTGGCGTTGAAATGAAGTTTACGATTTCTTGTTACCATATTTAAATATCACAATACAATATCAAATCAGATTGCATTTTTTGATTTGTGAAAAATTTATTCCGTAGCTAATTGAGCTATCATTTGTTAGTTCCTCCGAATTCAATAATATATATATATAATTAATAATATCTGAGATTTGATCTGTATCTCGTGAATTTTTTCGCATTTTTATGCTGGAAGCTTCAATTGTACAATTTATTTATTGAATTTTTCTACAAGACCTCACTTTAGAAAGGTACTAGACTATACTTAAGAATATTGAAAAGATTAATTTTTTGTTTAGTGAACAGTAAAAAAGAAAACGTAAAAAAGAAATTCGAATATTTTCTAAGAACACTGATGATGAGTACTTGGCAATACTCGAAACAGTGTTGTATGGTCTGCCATATTTCAATAAATTGATCAAATTTTTGTTGTTGTTTCTTCATTACTGTTCGAACCCTTCTAAGAACATATTTTTTTTGCAGTATTCTTTATCTTTAATTAAGTTTTATCAAAAATCGTTAAAAACTACAATTAAACAGTTTTTTTTTACTGCCCTGCCCTAATTGTGCTTAAAAGTTATTCTTACGAGTTGTACTTAAGTACAGTACAAATGCTACAAATTCTAAAAATACTATATTAATTTGAATTTAAGACTTTAATTTGGTTGAATTTAATTTTTAATTTATTATTACAAAA
>NC_051846.1:154036442-154062590 GCF_002237135.1 Teleopsis dalmanni | reverse complement strand
CAGTTGCCATTGTTTTATTGTTTTTGTATTTAATTTATTGTTATAATTTACATAAACTGATTTTGGAGATATTAAATAGAATTATTGCACTTTAAAGTGGTTAATAAAATTGACTTCAGGATAGGAAAAAGGATACAGTGCTCAAACTCAAGTGATTGTAATTAATATTTTCACAAAAATTAAGTGTTTTTGGTGAAGCTTGGGTAATTTAAAACTAATTTTATTTAATGCATAAGAATTTGTTAATAATTTGGTAGACAGAGTAGACATTACGTTAAATTGGAGCATCAACCTCGTACACACAAATTCATTACAATACAAATAATGACCCATCGTGTTCCCACGTTACAACCCTAGTTCTGAAGAACCACATTAAAGGTAGAAGTCTTAAACATTTAGTAAACGAACAAGAAGACGTGACTCCGTCATTAATAGAATAGAACCAATCTGAGGCAAAATCTATAAAGTTGGCTATGTCTCTAATTTTAAAGTATAACAATATTCATCTTTAAGACAGAAACTTTAAAAATCTACTCCACGAAGTGTGTTCTTTTAAGAAAGCGCAATTCCTATTGCCTATTCCTATTCATAGAATAGAACCAATCTGACAAAGTGTATAAACTTGACTACGTTCCTACTTTTAAAGCATAACACAGCTGACAAATAGTTATTGAAGAGGTCCTAAGATTTTAAATTTTCACCTTAAATATAAAACTCTAAGACAACTACTGCACTAAGAACGTTCCTTCAAGAAAACGCGACTCTTCCCATTTAAGTAGAATGGAACCAATCTGGCAAGTCTATAAACTTGACTATGTCCCTAATCTTAAACGATGACTACCTTAAGATGTCAAACACAGTAAAATATTAACAGTAGATGGACAAAATATATCGTACAAGATTTCAAACAGTAGGTACAAAGGCAGCATAGACATATAAATTTTTATTTAACGCCGCTACTTACAAGTAATGGTTACTTTAATCATATCTTCACAGATTTGGACAAGGACACTGTATATATACTGTATATATTGCAGAAACAACATTACTAAGGATGTAGATAACATTTTTGTTTGAATGTGGAAGATACAGCACAGTATTAACAATCAAGTATAGGTTGAGTAATGTTCTTGGAGAGATCTCAACAGGTGATAACGTTGTATAGCATATATTAAGTTTGAAGTATAGGTGAATAACAATATTAAATATGGCTACTATAGCAATCAGGGACACAGAGAAAAATTAAAAAATTGCAAAGTGCATTTACAAAGTGAACATTTAAATCCAAGCTCTAGATTGTATCTTGATTCTAAAAATCTTAAACTCCCTAAACTTGAGAAGAGTCGTTAAAGAGGCTTAGATAAATTAATAAATAAAGAAATTTTGACTTCTGTTTGTAGCGGTTTACTGCGACCAATTAAAATTATGTCGTAAGTTTAATATAATATTAAAAATAAAATAAAAATATTAGTAGTTTGGTTATCGTTATAGCAAATATCCATATAATATACATAAATTTCAACTGCAATGATATATCGAATGATTGGAAAATCAAAAACTTTTTATAATCATATCCACCCAAGAGGTTTGTACCGATATCCTTAAGTAGTGTTATTTTAGATGCAAGAAGTTCACTTTTATGACACCTTAAATGTCATGAAATTTTGTCAATATATTAATAATGGATCACTTCACAGACAAATAAAGTTACTAATAGATAATCTCACTACTTGCATTATTTTTAATAGTGTTGTTTATTTCAAAATGTCCCTTTATAAGATAATATAATGACAAAATCATTTTGTAATTTAGCACTATTCTGAACAAGACAAGACCATCAATAGCGATCGCTTGGCTCAACTGGTGAGTTTGAAGGAAGAAATCTCGAAACAACGGCTTCATATAAAAAAGAAGATAGTTCACTTTCACCAAGACAATGCGCTGTGTTACAAGTTATTGGCGAAATTACACCTATTACACTTTGAAATGCTTCGCCATATTTAGCCCTCAGCGATTACTGCTTATTCGCAGATTTCAAAACAAGAATCTAAAGAAAGAGATTTGGTTTCCAAGAAAAAGATACCGCCGAAACTGAAACAAATATTAAAGACAAAGATATAGCACTCTATAACAGATGTACCGAAATGGTAGAAAATTACTGAAATAATTATATTACTCTTGAAGCAGGCTATATCAAACAAACGCTAAAAAAACGCTCTATTAAACCTTTTTTATTATGTTGAAGCTAGCTGAGTCAGTGCACTTGAGCACTTTTACTTTTTATTAACTACGAAATTTCTTCAAAACCCCTTTCTACAGCTTAACTGGATTATTGTTTATTATTTCATCAGACTAAGCAATAATTGACTTCAGATCTGCATACCTCCCCGAGGAGCCTATAACTATTCTGAGATACGATAATGCGTGGTTGAATATCGACGACTTCTACAGTTTTATCATCAGATATGTTAGGCATATCTGTTTTAGTGAACATAGTCTTTAAACTCTTTATATTTTTAATACTTTTAATATATTCTTTTAGTGTTTGTTATACTTTCCTTACACTTTTTGACTTTTATTAGTAATGAAAAAACTCATAAATTCTTTTTATTTCATTCTGTCAGTCATTTTGTTTAAATTGTCTTTACCGAAAGCGACTAAAAAAATTTATGTATGTTTATATTTAAACAATTTAACAATCAAAGCAATTCAGAATGTCATCACCAATTATCAAATCAAAAGCAAGAAAAATGTCCTTTTCGCGTGGGTCATAACTTCGCGTTAATCTCACTAAATAACAACAACAAAGCAGCCATTTTTAATAGCAAATGTCATGCCTGCAGTGAATACACAAAAAAAGCTAAAGAAAAAAAATAAAAAAAAATAAATTATAATAATAAAACTAAAAATGGTGAGGACTAAATCATAAATTTTTGCAGTTATTGTCCTTTCACAACGTGAAGCACTCAGTGATGGTGCTAGGAACGGCAATCCACACTTCTCCCATTCACAAGAAAGCGAGACCACTTGAGCTGTAAGTCGTATGCGCTTCGTGGACCAAAATGCAAAAGCCACCTTAGGCACTGTTCTGCAGTGTGATTTTGTCGCTTTTGAGTGCAATGGAGCACAATATCAGCACTTGACAGTCACCAAGTGAAATAGTGACAAATTTCTGTTAGCTTCAGGGATTGAGATAAACGTATCGCCAGATACTCCAGCAAGAAATACAATATTTCTTCATAAATGCAAATACAAAAATTTTCACAAAAATATTGCAAGAATATTTCGCCCGTTAAATGATTTATTAAATGCACTAACTTTGTCATATATTTTCCACTTCAAATATTTAAATTCATTTATTTGAGTTACCAACAAATCCATATTTCAAGGTCTTGAAGGCATAAAATTTGATTTCCTTGCCTTTCTGATTATTCGTAATAATCAGTCATCTTGAAAAATTGATGCCTTTGTGGTTTCGTTAATGCTGAATCAGTTTTGATGCCGTCTCTTCCTTCCTTCTAATTCGAAGGATTGCCGAAGATGTTACCACAGAAATCAATGCGGTTACCGGTACTTTCTGCCACATGCTGCATAATATTAATACATACATACGAATATATTCTTTTATACATATTAGGTTTTCTGAATGTTTGTGGTAATGTAATGCGAAAATGACAAATCATAAAAAGGTAATTTCAGTTTATCCACATTTTATGTTTTAAGTGCACATCTTCACGAAACAGTTCACACCTCGTTAACAAGATATTTGAGATATTCTCCATACCACACTTTATTCCATATAGAAAAATTTAATTTTTATATAATTTTATTCAACTAAAAGCAATGCTATGATGCAAATTGTTACTGAGTTCCTTCTGTCCTGAAATTTTTAATAAAGACTCAACGTTATACATGCAATCTGGCCACGTTTCGATAAAAGGAAATTCAAAATTCTCATTAATATACCCCGTAGAGATATCAGTCTTTTGGTAGGTTTACTTACAGGTTACTGTAAATTAGAGAACAATGCTAGAAGATTAGGTCTCCCTTTCAATAAAATCTGTAGCAGCTGTGGGAAAGACGATGGGAATACACAGCTCATACACGGCGGTGACTCAATACCTAAGGAGCTCCCTTTCTTGAGGAGCTTGACCAGTTACAGGACCTGACGCTAAATAGCATTTTAGGCTTCGCCACAGGATCTAGGTGGTTTTAAACCCTGAGTTTTTTTCCAATAGGCCTAAATGAATCCACTAGGGATTGCCGGTATAGGCTGACCTAACCTAAAAGCAATGCTAAACTATGACTTTACATAAAGATTTCAATCTTAAGGAGAACTTAAAGTCGGATTGGGATATAAAAAGAAGCAAAAATATTTTACAATAGTAACAAGATTACCCTGAAATTAGCAGTTGTTTAGCAAGTTATATACTTGCCAAATAAAGTGTGATTTGATTAAATATATATATATTTATAAAGCATATAAGTGTCTACTAAGACTACTACAAAAACGTAAGATCACTCTAAAAATGTTCGGTTCGACAATAAAATTGGACAGATCGAGAGTAAATCTGAATTCAAACTATAACATTTTTAGAATATTTTTACATTTCTGTAGTAGTTCTTTAACAAATTTTTGGTTCGTTTTAAATTACAGTCCAATTCAATCCAGATTTACTCTTAATCTGTCCAAACTTAGATTTCTATAGTAGTCTTAATAGACATTTACAAATATCGAATCAAATCACACTTTATTCGACAAGTACCTATACAACTTGCTAAATAGCTGTTAATTTCAGAGTGATATTGTTACTCTAGCAAAATATCTAGAGTGTTTTAAATTATTGTCGAATGTTAGACATTTGCTCGAGATTCACAAATTGAAAATGAAAATTGCACTAAAAGTGTATCTCAACTGAACAAGTTACCCCAGATCTACCAATCGAAAATGGCATAAGTAAACGTCTGATGAATGTTACCTACAAACAACGAATTCAATTCTAACAGATAGTGAGGTTATGACTTAGGTTTTTTGAGAACTTAAACAACAAAAAATTATAATAATTAAAAAAAATTTACTGGACACTTTAGTCGTAGTTGGTAGTCTTTGACTTAACGACATATATTGCCCTTACTAAATTTTGCCGATTTATATGAACTTTTTAATTCGGTTTAGTTTTTAAGGCACTGAAGTCAGTAGCAAAAAAATTGATATAAGATGCTATTATGTTTGATATAGTAGTATGGCATTCGTTATTTACAAACATTTTGTTTTATATGATTAAAGAATAGGTTACATCAATTAAAATAATTTTTTATGATTATATGTAAATGAATACTCTGATGTCCAGTAAGTTCGGTTAGATTAAAAGGGTTATCAACATTTCCATTCGAGCACAGCTATTGTCCATTACAATATCTTCGTGTTCACAGGGGAAGCGAGGTACTCAAACTATCAGGTCTTTCGAAATCTAATGAAAGAGATCCGATGAGTAGGCTTTGCTATATGTACCAAGCAGGTGAAACAAAAAATGCTAGTCACTGAAGTCGCTTTATCGGTAGTCTCGGATGAAACCATACAAATTCATTATTCACTACCTACACTTTCTCCTCATCATGGTAATTCCTGCACAGCCTACTTGTCAGAAAACATTAGGACTAACTCGATGAGACATTAGAGTGTTAGCATTCCAGTAAGCGTATAAACTACAGGCTTGCTGAAATTCAAAAGATCTCTCTTTCTTATCCTATCTAATCTAGGCTTTAGCATCCCAGTAAGTTTGTAAATCATTAGTCACTGCAATGGTAGATTCATCTCTGCTGGTAGGCATTATGCATTGAGGTGATGGGGTCATTTCATACATTCATTAGTTTCTCTTTTCTGACCTCTGCCTTCTGACCATAACATCTGCTAGCTTGTTCTTTCAGTATCCATATTATTCTACATTGTAGAATAAAATATTTAATTTTTATTTCAAAAGGAAAATAGTTGAATTTTATAGCAATTGCTGAAAATGTAAACAAATAAAAAACTAAAATAAATACAATATAAATAAATAGCTTTAATTAATTTAACAAAATTTTCAGTGTTTAATGTTTCATAAAAATTATTCAAATAAAAAAACGGACTACAAAAATTACTATCTCGGGCAGCTCATTAATGTTTCTGTTTATGCCGTCAAATTAATTTAAATGAACTCATTAAATTACACAATTTTTGTTTGCAAAAAGTGTGATGATTTATTGCGAACTGACGCTAGTAGCTAAAATGTTTATAAAATTACTTAAATTAAATGATAACAAAAAAAAGATTATCATTACTCATATTTTTATTAAAAAAATATTTTTTTGCCTGACATTTAATAAATTTATTACATTGATATTTACACAAACATTGAAAAGTTACTACTGAATGATGGCCAATTAATAAAAAAAATTAATTCATAAAAAATGTTATATATTAATTTTTAAAAAGATTAACTTAAAAAATATTAATTTAAATTTTAAATTCTTGTAATTTAAATGATTTTAAGTTTAATTAGTCATTACTGCAGAAGTTACTACGATAAGAAATATAGCTTATATTTATGCTAGGTCTAACCTACAGTAAAAAACTACCACATTGCTACTCTATCAGATATTGCATATATATTATACAATAATATAATATATATATTATTATATAAAATAAGTGGTGTAGATAGCAAAGGATTTACACTCCGTAGGAAACAACTTTGAATAAAAAATAATAAAAAATAAAATAATAGGAACTTTCGTATAATTTTTAAGACTAACTTATCGGATCTGGAAGTTTCTGTATATATACTGATAAACAGACTAATGATAATATAATATATATTATATTATGATATATAAAATAAGTGGTGTAGATAGGAAATGATTTACACTCCATAGGAAACAATTTCCAATAAACAAGAATGAAAAAGCAAAATAATAGGAACTTTCGTATTATTTTTAAGGCTAACTTATCGGATTTGGAAGATCCTGTATATTTCCTAATAAACAGACTAACGAGTGAATATTATCCCAAGCAATACTTACAAATTCTACCTAATAAAAAACTTTTTAGTATTAAAAATTTAAGTACTAATCTTTTACAAATATAAATATATATATTTTTGGGTGAATTTCGACGCATTGCTCCGGTTATTAATTTTTGTACAGATATATGTGAGACGATATATCGAGTAAAGTTTTAAAGCTGCTTGATTATATTAAGTTATATTATAAACTCTTATAACATATGAAACATATGAAAAATATTTGCAATCTTGGTCATTTCTCTTGACGGAAATTTATTTTTGCATTCGACATTTTTCATCTTAAACCATTTAATTTATTTATAATGACTTCATTTATATGAAAGCTCTTTATATGGTAAATTATTCTCATTAGCGGCCTTAATGAGCAAAACTGCCTAAATGACACAAGTGAAAATGTAGTTCAATGATCCTTCCAAGTTTCTTGATTAATATATATTAATATATTGCTTTTAAATTCAATTTCTTAAACTTAAAATTATGTACTAAAAATGTATTAAAATTTTTTTTTGTTAAATAATTTAAAAAAAAATTATTTTCATGTCTTAAAACTCAGATTAAGTTGCCACATTAAAAGTCTTTCTTATGGATTTTCTATTCGAAGGTAAAAATAGAAATTCGCCATTGTTGCCGTTCGATATTAATTTTCATTCTCTGCGATTATTGCAGGATTTGTTTTGTTTTTGCTATCAAGGACAAGTGGCTTTTGTGCAACTTTTAATGCTGCACGTATTCATGCATTCAACTGCACATTGAATTGTATCTCGAAATCTGTTGATAATTTCGAGTATTTAATGGTTTGCACGGTTTTCAGATTTTAAAACGATTTCAATTTAAAAGATTCTTAATATTGCTCCATAAGAATCAATCTAATGCAATTGAGTTTCAAAAATTCAAATTATTTCATTTTATTAAATTATATTAATGTATTTTTATATAACATATATCACCTTACTTAAAACTCTTATTTGTGACTATCTCCCACATATTAGATTTAATTAAAACATTGCATAATATGTACTTTCCATATCACCTCTTTCTTACTCTTAGCGAAGATTACTTCGATCCTGGATGTAGGGATTACAGTTAACCAAAAGTTATACTATCCGTCCTAATATCCCACTCACATCAGATATTTAACTGTTTTTCCTAACTTACTACTTCATTCTTTGAATTCAATTATAGATTACTGAATAATAAAAACATTAACCGAACTCTGCTTCTGTCTTTCTGGACTTTTGTCTTCTGGATCTGAAACTAGCGCTAACATTCTATGGTGAATATTTTTTCTATTTATAAATTTAAAAAAAATTTCGATGACACAAAAGTAATAATATCGCTTTTAATCCTTTCCACCTACTACATAAAAGCAACAGCTGCATTCGTGTACCGGAATAATATATATATTTATAAATTGATGATTAATATACTGCATTCCGAATATTTTAAAATTAATGTCCTCATTCTTATAAACAAGAATGTACCAACGATACTTACAGTTTTGATTTAAAACTACAAGTAAAAATAACTAAATACTGTAGGTATATTGTGTTATAACGTGGAGTAGTTATTCATTATCCATATAGGGATAACTATCCGTATCCATAGACGATGTTTCCGTCTTAAAATAAATAGTTGCAGGAAATGTCTACTTGAACTTAGAAACAAACAAAAACAGCATTAACCAAGAAACGATGTGTTTAAGAGAATTATATCTTATATATATCTATAACGCAGTCATGCAGTCATATAAGCCTCTTGAAATATAAATACAAATATATATGTTTAATTTGCCGAAATAAGAAGCAATTTGTCTCTGTTTCCACCATAGGCATATGTTTTTAAGAAAATATGTGACCGATCGCCTTTCTTTCTTATAGTGGGCATATGGATACTAAGTAACGCATTTATTGCTCATTAATGCCCACAGCACTAGGCCAAGAAACTCACATAATGCCAATAATAGAATATATATACTGCATCGTCAATGAGAGTATACATTGAATACAATAAATAGAATAAAAAACATCTATATCTGGATTCATTATAAGCCAATTTTCTCAAAATCTTGATGAAGATTGTACTGGAAGCGTTCTTTAGTGGACTTAATCCAACGTTCTTGCAGTTTCAGAATTTTATGTTATCTTGAAAGTAATTTTATTACGTTTATACTAACATCATTAACTTTTCCCTCTATGTTTGTATTTTCATTAGCTATGGAATCACCTAACATAACTTTTATATTACGACAACTGCATATTCCAGTTATAATATTTTTCTGGATGGCACAAACTCAATGCCTTACATTCACTGTTTGAGACTGGAGGAGTTGTATAGTTTTGTTGCAAAGCCCTTCTTTGGATAAAAATTGAACTTACATTCCAATTAAATCTTTTCTTTCCTTCTATATTTGCATAATGTGCGCAAGCAATGTTACGGCCTTCAGTACTTTGCCGCCGGCTATACTATATAGTCTAGGTTCATACTGAAATTGAGAGCTTGTTATCGTTCGTTGATCAAAAAAATCCTGATCAGTATCGTAGGAATTTCCAACTCTAGAAGTAGTAAAGGACATTTGTTTCCTATACATTAAGTACTGTTCACATTATTCTGTCATGTTTGCTATTATATTATTTAAAAAATGACCGATTTAGAAACTCTGTTTATTGATTGCCAAGCCTTCGGTTGATGTGTAGATTTCAAATTCCATAGTGTTCTTTAACTTTTTACACATATATTATATTATTTACATATTATATATTGACCTATTAGTCATAGGCAATCCTTAGAGGGCGTTATAACTCTTTGTAGTTTTGTAGTAAAAACATTCATGTGAAATATTTCGTCGCCTCTCTTAAATTTGAAGGAATTTTACTCGGGGAGCTTTATCCTGGCATATGTTAATCTAAATAACTAAACGTTTTTGAGAATAATCTAGTTTTAATAAAGAAAACAAACACTTTTTCATTCCTTTTAAGAATTTATTAATTTAAAACTATAATTTTTAATTGTTTTAAAACGTATCAAGACTCAAATATTAAATAATAATAACGTAATTTCTGGATATTGAACAGAAACGAATGAATTCTGTTTAAAAATGAAAGAACATTCTCATACCAGATGCAAACGAGCACCAGTTAAATGGAAGCCACATAGCTTAGCAACGTAGACTTATAAACCACACGTTGCCTTTAGACATATTTAATTGCGCTACATATAAAAGCAAACACTATCAGTTTATGAGAAATTTACATGTTTATAAACTCTTATGATACTTATTTTAGTAAGTAAGTATTTTTATTAGATTAAAATTTTCCTTAAGAATGATATATTAGTTTAATAAATAATCATATATCAAATTCTAGTAATCAGTTAGTGAAACATATAAAACTTAGTATCTGAATTTTTAATTTATCTAAGTTAAAAATAAGAACGTATTATTCATTAGTTATGCGTAATATTCTTTAAGAGTGTTCTCCATTTCTTTGAAATAGGGAACATTGAATTGAGAAGGCTAATGGGAAAGAGCCTCAAGAAGCTCAGTAGAAAATTTTGACTAATGTTCGTTCTATCATATTCTTATTTAACATATAGTTAAGTAAAGTGTAAGAAGAAGCGAACCCTTCTCAATTAACTAAGAAAGCCGTTTTGATATCACATTCTTCGTAGTAGTCGGTAAAAGAATGCTCATATGAGAATCAGCCGGATGCATTGATAAAACCAAGTAACTGGCCAATACTAATAGCCAAGAAATATTGCCGAATGAGTTAAGTTAATCATTGTTCGCTGGTGTGAATGTAATTATGCATGAATAAAATTTAGTAAATTAATTATTTTCATCGTAGTTGTAGGGAGGAGGATGAAACTGCCTCACATCTGTTCATCTGTTCTTACCCAGCAAATACGCGGCACCACCTTACTATCCTAGGGGTCTACTTTTTTAATAATTTTGTTCAACTTAAAGACTACCATTAAGCAGCATTTTAAGCTTTGCCAAAGGTTCAAAGTGGTTTTAAACCTGTGAGTTTGTACGGTAACACAATAGGTTTAGCAGGCCTAAGTGGAACACTTTGGGTCGCCGGTATAACCTAAGCTATCCTAGAAAATTCAAACACAGTGGATCTTTACTTCACGTCAATTGCGCTATCTTAACTTAAATCTTAATATTGACTTAAACAATGTTTGGTTTAAGATTTTGCTGAATTATTTCAAATTTACAACCGATTTGAAACTTACGAGTTATGACTGTAAAATGGACATACAATATGATCTCGACTAATGCAACTAAAAGAATTCGAGGATGTTGCAATAATAGAGGTTTTTGCAATAAGCGAGCTTAGTTTATTTAATGCATGTAAAATTTTTAAATCAAATAAAGAAACATTAACACAAGGTTTACTAGAAAATAATATGATTACTTATTTTTATTTATAACAACATAATTGCAATCATACTTTATGATAACAACTTATTATATTATTTCAGCTTGCTTTTTATTGAAATTAAGATTCATTATAACTGCCTCATTTTTTAGATATTTTCCTCAACCCATTTCATGCATGGCTTAAGTGCATTAATTGCGACGTCATTTTTGATTTTAAGTGTAATTTCATGGCCTCAATTTCCGAGTCTGAACGAATGTCAAATTGTTCAGCAAGAGATACATTTTCCATAAAAAATTCGTTGACTCCACTCATTTATTTCTTGTTGAAAAATAACATCTGAAATAGTTTTATGATTTCATAATATTCTTATGCACCGAGAGTATGTTCGCAAATTCTTATGATTGAGTATAGGAGCGCAAATAAATACACATAAGTGACAAATAAAATATTTAGAATACAAGAGAGGAAAATAATTAGCAAAAGTTGCATTCTTTACGGTAGTCAATTTCAAAAGTTGCAAAATCAAATGGAAAATTTGAGAGGCTGGAATAATCGAGGTCATACTGTAATGTCAATATTAACTTTAGTTGATTATATTAAAAACTTTTGGTTATATCTCAATAATTAACCAAATTGAATCAAATTTGATATGTTGTCGTATATACATGTATCACACATGTGTGTAGTTTTGTAGCGCTCCACCAAGTCACCGCATGCCACCTAAAAATGTGCGCTTTCGGTTTGCCTCACAGAATGTGCTTTGTTCTTGTTGCTTTTATTATTTATCTTTCAGTTATCATACTTAGTATATGTATCAGATACATTTGTTTTCGTCTAGGACAGCATGAGTGCATGAAAGTAATACAATTTATAAAAAATAGAATAGAAAAAAAACTTACTTGCAAAATTGTATAAATAAAAAAATGTATAAATAAATAAATAAGTAAATCGTTTGTTGTTGTGTGTAGAGAATTTTTAATTCTTCAAACTGGGCGTTACACTGCGCCACGAGAACTACAGCAACAACAGCAACAACTCTAGATAAAAAATGTTTATAATAATAAGAACAACAAAAGCGACATCAACAACACAATAACAATAAAAACAATAACAACAATAACAACAATAAACATGTGTAGTTATACAAAAACAACAAACAAAACAATAAGAAAGAATATATAAATATATAAAGAAAATAAAAGAAAAATGCCATAAGAAATGTTCGCACTGACATTGAAAGCTAAAAAATGAATGAAAAAATATGAAAAGAAGAAAAAGAGGGGATTTACTTTGTTTTAAAGTATTATGTTCGCCTGGCAAAACTAGAGCATTTATTGTAGCAACAAAATATATATAAATTGAACGTCTCGTTTCGACCGGCCGTGACTCCTCATATTCTTTTCCACGGCAACGAAAATGCATAATTGCTTGCCTTTAAAGAAATCGTTTTTTTTTCTCATTGGCGCTGAAATAATTTTTTAGAAGAACAAAGATTATTACAAAAGTAATGTTCTTTAACCTAAGATTCATAGAGAAGTAAAAAAAGAAATAAAGCTAAGAAAAATAATTACATTTTCAAAAAAAAAATGTAAATATTTATGGGGTCATTAAAATATTCTTAAGGTATATGTACGTATTACCTCAGTCATTTCAATGTAATTATCTGAAAAAAAAACAAAATAATTGCAATGCAATTTATTTCACTTAAATATTGTCATTATCAACAACAAAAAGAAAATATGAGTTTTGAATTTTGAATATGATGTTCCATATTCGCAAAAGATAATATAATATTTTTATTTATTTGCAATAAATTCTTTGTATTCAGATTATCTAAATCACACTCAGATCCACGGCATCAAAAAAAGTTTTTAAATTAGTCTCAGCTGAAACCTTATACCTGATACTTATAAACGATTGAGAAGATAGAGAAGAGCAGATATTTCCCTAAATATTAAAAAAATAGGCGCTTAATCACACTTCTGATTAAAAGCTGATATCTTATCTATACTGCATCAACTAAAGTAGTTCGCCTTAGATCCCTAAATAATAAAAAAATTAAAATCTGAATCATACTAAGAATCACACATAAATAAATTTTTAAATGCTTTCATCAATATGAGTCTTACCTAATATCTTATCTAAAGTGCATTAAAAAGATAATCAAAAGTAAATCGCGTTAGGTCCCTAAATATTTAAAAATCAGAAGAAGTTGTTAAATGCTTCAAAAAAGAAAGGCTGAGTTAATATTTTAACTCCAATGCGAAGAATAATTTACATAGGGTCCCTAAATATTAAAATATTAGGAGCGTTTCAGAAATTCACAAAAAGCCATGTTTCTTCTCTGTAATCATAAATTTTATTTAGAAAGCAAAAAAGTTTAAAGAAATACTTAATATAAGATACTTTATTTCGTTAGGTTTTTTAATTTGATTAGTTTATTATTTATATTGTTAAGATGATGGTCTTACCTCTGTTGATAAGGCCATGCTATTTGAAGCCCATCGAAAATATAGAAAGATACTTATTAAAACGATATATGATATACAAATGATCGAAAATAATGGACTAGAAATGAAAATTTACTTCAGTAATTAGGGAATTGAATTGATATCAAAAGGCTTAGTTGCTAAAGCTCTACGCTTATTTAAGCCAGGATATTGGAAGGTTATCAAATATATAGCATTTGTGGGAACGTTAGTGCAATGTAAAAGCTGATAACGATTTTACTATATGTGTGAACATAAGGTCGTTATATTTAAAATTTAAAATAAAATTAATATAAAAAATTTTTTAAAATATGTAATTAATAAAACAGATTATAATTCTACATTTAATTATTTCGAAGATAAAAAATTTTTTTCTGTAAAAAATAACAGATGAAAATATTTATTTGTTATTGAACCCCCTTCATGACTATAGCCGGAAATAAACTTAGAGATGGGGTTTCAGATATTTATGAAATTTAAAAATTATTTTTTATCTTATCAAACAGTCTTATCTTATTTAAAAGCATGTATGATTGTTGAACATATATATAAATATATATCTGGATTTATTTGGAGAGTTCCTCAGTCTTTCAACATCAAACCCCCTACCCCCACCAACTACGTGCCTGGCCACTACTATATGTTTAGCCCACCACAGCTGCCAAATGTATTTTATGTATTTTAAAATTTCATTTAATTCAAAGAAAAGTTTCTTTTTAAAGAATAATATATAATAAAATTAAATTCTAAAGTTAGTAATAATAAATGTACATATATGTATATGTGGGTATATATGTATTTTTTGAATATATTTAGTGGACTTCTCAGTCCCTCAAGCTAAACTCCGCATCCCCCACCGACTACGACCCTGGCAACTACTATATGCTTAATTCACCACAGCTACAAAAAAAAAATTAACTTAATTCTAAAAAACATGTGTTATTAAAAAATAAAATAAATCATGGAATCAATTTGGAAAGTAAATAAATTTTAATAAATAGATGTATGCATAAATATAGTGTTTGTATGTACTTTGTAGGGTTCTTTAGCTTTTAAGCCCAATCCTCCATACCTACAACTGACAAAAAGTATTTTAAAATTTAATTTAATTCTAAAAATTTCCCACTAATAAATAAAAATAATTAAATCAATTTTTTAAATAGGCAAGTAATAGTAAATTTATTTCTGTATAAATGCAGTGCTTGGATTCATTTGAGGAAGTTTTTTTAGCCCTTCTAGCTCCCTACCCCCACCGACTACGTGTCCAGCTTTTTCTATATGTTTAGTCTACTAAAACACTGTGGTTTTAAAATTTAATTTATTTTAAAGCAAAGTTTCTTATTTATAAATTTATTTATAAATAATAAATTTAAAGTGTATAAAGTATATATATAAATAAAGTATATAAATTTATACTTTATTTATAAAAATAAATAAATCAATTTGTGATGTAAGTAAATAGTAATAAATGATCATAAACGCAGTTTTTGGATTCATTTATTGGGTTCTTCAGTCCCTCACACCTAACTCCACAACACCCAACGGACACGTCCCTTACCACTACCATATGCTTAGTCCACCATAACTGAAAAAAAATTCATTTAAAACTTAATTTATTTCAAAGCAAAGTTTTTTATTAGAAAATAAAAATAAATAATTAAATCAATTTTTTCGATATAAGTAATGTTGCTTGAAAGAAAATCACTAAAAGTCCCACCACACCACACTGTCTTATTCTATACTCACCATTAAGTTCCCCTTCAACATATTAAAGCACATAAACTCAACAAACCAAACCATAGCACTCAACTCAGCAAGCAATAAGAAGAAGCACGTGTTAGCTTATCGTATTTCGCTTTTTGTATAGTTTGTACAGCTTCAATAAAAGCGCTATTACGTGAATGTGTACACATTCACTTACCAATATACACCACTTGTCACATACATAACTGAATAACTGAATGCTGTGAACTTGTGCGTATGTGTGTACATGTGTACGTGCAGCTTTACAAACATACAATGCTTTTATAACAGTTGCTGCTTAAGGCAATACAACCGCGACGAGCAAAGCAAATTGTGCGGCAAAACTTATTTAAACTTTTTAAATTTAGGTCGTCGCCTTGTGGAAGCGACTGTGCGCCTAATGTTGCGTCTAGTGCAAGTTCCTAGAATGGTCCAGTAATCGAGCGAAACTTGCACGTCCATATAATATCATGTATGCTATATGCTATATGCCATATAAAATGTACTCGTTGAGTTAGCAAATCGAACAAAATTTACTTTCAACAAGAAAAGAAAGAGCTTTAGCGAAAAGGCAAAATATACTCGTATATGCTCTATACCGACTCAGACTCAAGTCATTGTGCAGTAGCGAAAGGGAACTTATTTTTTTATTCACACTTTAGTTTTTTTTTTTGTTTTGGTTTTTATCAACTTATATGTGAATATTAAAATTGTTATTGTTTTTGACGTAACAACAGATGACACTGAATACAAGTATTTATTTTGCTGTGTACGGTACGCTATTTATCTTTCATGTTTGCCTAATGAAAAGTCTCGTTTGTGAACACTCCGAACAAAAACAACAAACAAACAAATATGTTTGTGTACTGTTTTTGTTTACCGAGTAAACAATAGAGTACAACACAACGGTAAATGAATGAATGCCATATGTTTTGAAGGGAATTTTTTACAATACTCAATTTATGTATTATATCTTATGATTGAAAATATAGTGAAAAACTATGTTAAGAAATATTAAAATTAAATAAACTTGCGTATAAAGAACAAATTTAAAAAAAATTTGTCTTGTGAATATCAATTTGTTTTATTGTTAAATGATTATTTATGATAGTAACGTTAGTAAAAAAAAAAATTTTAATATTTTTAGCATTAATTGTAATTCAATTAATGCAAACGTCCTTCAAATTTATTTATTCATCCATTAAATTTAAAATGAAACCGTAATAATTCACAATAAAGGCCGTGTGCGAGTTCGAGTAAATCAAGGTAAAATAAATTGAAATTTCCTAGGAATTTTTTGTACTGCACTTAATTAATATTTATTTATTTATTTATTGCACTTATTTATAATATTTAGTTAAAACTTTTTAAATTTATTTATTAAACATATAAAATTTTAACAATCGGTACAACAAATTTACCAAATTTTTATTTAATTTAATAAAATATACTTCTAGCAAATATAATCCCATAGCAACACCTAGTAGTTGATATAAGAATCATAAAACATGTATAAACAAATTTAAAAATTGTTTTCAGTTAACCTAACAAGCAAAAGTTGATTTATTTCAAATTTGCCATTTGAATTTGGCGCCAATAAAAAAATATTGCGGCGGTAGCGCAATTTCTGTGTTGTTCGATTTTGTACATGGAAAAAGCAAGGCTGCCAAATTTAATATCATTTACGGGTACGAAAATTTACGCCGTCATGGCAGTGTTGCAAGAAAAATAAGCAACGTTTCACAGTTTCGCGCGTAAAATCCACCCGAAGTTGATAGGCAACCAGCAAATTTAGGAAGCAAACAGTATTGCAGAAAAACGCGCCAACCATTGTGATTGGCTGTGTTTAACAGTGGCGCATTAAACATACACCGCTTGTAGAAATAATTGCTCCGCCATTTCATGTTTGAACCGTTTTGTACGGTACGACACGTAGCGACACTGAACACATTTTGTATGGCAAGCGCTGTTGCCACCAGCTTCTTGTGTGTTTATTTTGTCTGTCGGTCATGAAGGCACGATGCGAAAGCGTTTCGTGCGCTGCATATATTGTTGTTATTGTTTTTGTTTTGAGTGTCTGACAGGCATAATACACGGAGTAGTACCACGCAAATGGCACGCGTTTAACAGAACGTGAAAAATATCGCGTCATGTGAGTCACTAAATAACCAGGCGAATAGAATTGACAGCAAGAATTCTGCTCAAATAATTTTATACACAATTTCTTTACTTACTTAACAGTAGCCGTTTGTAAGAAAGAGATTATTATTTAGTTGGTGGTTTCGTATACCTATTGATAAAATGTGCCTGTATGTCTGAAAGAGACAATAATAAATGTGTGTACTATTTGAGCGACATATGATTTTTTTTATTGCTTGTTACGTATTTTTGTGGTACCACAATTTATTGAAATTGTATTTCACATAATCCACATTTGAATGAAAGAGACAATCATTAAGTAATGCTTTTGTTTGAGCGACACAATGCTTTTTTAATATATTATTTAGTCGTTGGTTGGTGGTGTTATTTGTTGTTGTCTGCCTATTATTCTTTAAGAGGTACCACAAAATTGCTCACAAATCTCATGTAAGTCGCTAAAATACCAGGGCAACATAAAAGACAACAGGGATTCAAAGAAATGAGTGGTACTACTAAAATATAAAATATATTATGCAGAACATTTGTTCATGAGCGAATTACATGAAACTATTGTTTGGTGGGTATGTTCAGTTTACGACATCATCTAGGTGTGAATAGCATATTTTGTATAATAAATTTAAATGATAAAATTAATAAATTAATTATTGTGTAATTATTTACGATGATGTTTAAATTTATTAACATATTAATAAATTTATATTATATTATTTATATTATATTTATATATCATAAATAAACAATGTGCATAAATTCTAAATTTATTTGAAAAATTTTTAAATATTTTATTCGTTCAAGTATAAAACAAAATAATCTACGAACTAAAACAACACTGAAGCACTAAAATATAAAGAGATTTAATAGAAATAAAAAGGTGTTATCTTTATATCAAAAATTTATAAAGTTTATGTTTTAGAAATAAATATATTAAGAATATCTGTTATATTATTATCACCAAGGTTAAATTAACGGTTTAAATAATAATATTTTTTATTAACTAATATTTATGTATTAATATTTATGTATTAATGTATTACAAATACTACAGAATTTTACAAACTAAAATATTTATAAGTTTTTATTTATCTAGGTAAATAATTGGGTAAATTATTTAATTATTTAAATTATTTAAACGTAAGAAAGTTGTTTTGATACTAATATTGAAAATATCGTCGAGTGTTTTAAAAAGTGAGTTGCACAATAGCTTAAGTTTAATTTTAGACAATCTTGGACATAGAAACAACAGTTGCTCAGGTGTCTCCTCTTCGACCTACATGTCTCCTTTGGAAATATAA
This sequence comes from Teleopsis dalmanni, assembly GCF_002237135.1. NCBI lineage: Eukaryota > Metazoa > Arthropoda > Insecta > Diptera > Diopsidae > Teleopsis > Teleopsis dalmanni. The sequence continues at coordinate 154,043,460 of NC_051846.1, read as the reverse complement.
CTCAACAGGTCAGACTGAGCTGTATAAGGCAGTACAGATGTTAACTTAGATATTTCCGATTTACTTTAATGTTCCAAATCTGGGTGTCTACATTTGAAGTATGTTTCTACATTATATAGTTATCCAAAAGGCCCAATTCCTATCTGCCTGTCGTAAAAAATGTTTGTAATCAGCTTTTTTCTATAGCTGGCAAAAGCAGAGTTTGAAACGGGATGTTAAATAGAAGAGGCGCCAAGTATAGCTAGCTCATCCACGTGCTTGTTCTCTTTTATATTAGAAAGTAGCTTCAATTCGCATTAAATTTTAAAGATGTATGTCAATCCTTATTTTTTCATACTTATACTTATACATACTCATACTTAACCTTGCTTTCAATAGAAATTCCTCTCTTCACATTCTTTCAATTTCAATATGTTCTGTACTTGTTCAAGACTGAGATACTTAATCAACTTCAAGGCTATGTGTCTCCAACTAATAACTTTTAATTCTCTCGATAAACTCAAATATTTTTTGGTTAGTTGATATAGGCTACATTATACTCAAGTGATGGACACAATAGTCTTTCGAAATTTTTTAAATCCGATTCATATTTTAATGTTTGGTCAAAAGTCTTCAAATAATATATATTGTGTTTGAACTATGCTGTTATATGAATTTGTAAGTAGATGAACCAAAAACTTTGAAATTTTCGAACATTTGAAATTTGATCCAAGTATTTGAATTTTAGTATGCATTATTAATGCATTGTAATAGTCGAATATTTGAAGTTCTGAAGAACGACTGGATCTATGTCCCGGAATCACTTGTCGATTTCGACAATCAACTGCTGTTCAACACACCAAGAAGGGGCAACAAAAACAACGATACTTTGAAGCGCTAATATATATACAAATTTAAATAGAAATAGAAATAGTATTATTTTTAAGAATATCTGTTACATCACTATCACCAAATTAGTATATCTAGCAATAAACTTATGTTGTTTTTATTGTTTCAAATTTATTGTAAAGTCTTAACAAAGCAAACCTGTATTAACTATATAAAATATTAATATGAATTTATTGCAAAAAAAAATAAAAATTTTTTTTATATGCAAAATTATTATATATAATAATAATAACTTATAAAGTACTATAATAATAACAATAAAATATGTACATATAGATTTATTTTATTATTCAGTAAAATATTATTTTATGCATATTATGAAATCCACTCAAATTTTTAGAGCAAAAAACATTTTTTCATTTATTCTCATACAAAAAATCTTATTTTGGCTCACAATTTGTATATTATTTTATCTCAACTGCGTTGGGTGGTAAAGTAGGTGGTGTGTTCAGTCAGTACACAAGCGAAAAAATCTCTCAGAAGATGCTGGCTGTGCTGTTCAGTATAAAAAGTTAAAAACTTAGCAAGAGGAAAATAATTCTTAAATATATTTTTTCCTTATTCGTTTAAATATTTGAGTGGAATGTTTTATAATGTACCACCGTTTTAAATTATGCCTCAACCACCCACATTTTTTATTTTTATTTGAATTCATATATATGTTTATATATAAGTGTTGAATAAATATATTTACAACACAAAACGAGAACAAAGTAAAGAAGCAAGCAAATAGCACCAGCACCACCAGCAGCAGCAGCAACTTAAGGAAATGATGAATTTTTCAAGCGAAATCAGCTGAAGAAAATTTGAACCGGCAACTGTCCGCATATGAGTAAGTTTGACAATACCCGATAGCAAGAAGCAAGCCACTTTGTCTTCACATATGGTCGGTCTGTCACATGGTAATCGAAATTTCGTACTTGTAGCCTCTAATTTTGCATTCAAAAGGTAAACGATTCGATAACACTTTCGTTTTCTTGTTCCTACCAAAGCTGGCCGTTAATCAGGCAACCATAAATGCTTAGCTGGTGAATTCTAGCAGCTGTAAATATATGTAGATTTCTTGTTACACTCAGAAAAACATACACAATTTTGTTGCTGCTCGCTGTTTACATATAAACTACACACAGCACAGCACCCTGATTTTTTCTACTATCAAGTTCAAGCGTAAAAAGCAAGCAAGAGAACGCGTTTTGTCTACTAAACTAAAAAGTACACGTTTTTTGTCTTTAAATGCAATAAGTAAGCTGTTTTATATATACAACAGTAGAAAAGTAGCAGCATAGCAACAATTCCATATACACTTTTTGTTCTCTTTTATGATTAAGAAAGAGCCAAAGCAAGTGCTGTGTGGTTGCGATTGTGATGCCAATGTCCTTGTATGAAAAACGGTTTAACATATCAGGCGTTCAGCATTAGTAAATGCGTGAAAACAAAAACATACCAACTAACAAAATTCCGCCTTGTTAAATGAGCAGCAGTAGAAAGTAATATGAATACTTTTGTGTAGACGAATGTGTATGCGAAAGTGAGATAACATGTGTATGTAAGCAAGTGTGATACAGATGTTCGTTTGTTCAGTAAGTGTGGAATGTGTGTGTAGCTAAATAAATATTCTTTCAGGGCTGCCAACATTTATTGAAATCAAAATTTGTAATCATTGTATTGTATTCACTGTGTGTTTATGCCTCTTTATTTTGACTTGATCTATTAAACGTTATTAAAAAAAAAATATTTGTATATTAAAAATATTTACTATATAATGTTTGTTGACTTAAGTAAATACAATTATTTAAAAACTAAAACGCATTAATATAATTGAACACCTTTTTTATTGTAATAATAATTGAACACATAGGCCGTCTGCGAGTTTGAGTAAATTAACGGTAAATTGAAGGAATTAGCAAATTATGTCTGTCTGGCAGCAATTGTTGGTATTTACCAGAATTTCGAGTAGGGTAAATTAGATAAAAATTAAGTAAATTAGGTGTTACCATTATGAAAATTTATTAGATGCTTAATACATAAATAAATAAATTTGAAAACTTTTAACCAAAAATAATAAATAAGTGTAATAAATAAATAAATAAATAAATATTTACATGAGTGCAGTGCAAAAAATCCCTAGGAAATTTTAAGTTACTTTACCTCAATTTACTCGAACTCGCTATAATAGCTAGCCATAATAGTTGTAATAAAAACAATATTGATAGTGAGTATTTTATTTTTTATAACTCACATTTAATAACTCACATATAAGATGCACTAACTCGGAAAAGGCTCAACATAATAATAATAATAAATATACAATTTATATTTTGTATTTTACAAATTGATATTACATTTTCGTTTAATAATACTTATAATCAGTTACGGAAATAATTCTTGGTATATATATATTGTATATAAATATGCAACTTATATTTCAATTTTTATAAATAAATATCAAATAATATGTTAATATATATATTATAATATATTAAGAAAATTTTATGTGTCATTAAAATACATGTCTAGACGCATTCTTTGATAATAGTCTGTATTTGCATTATAACGCATTGCTTTGTCATGGCAACTCTATGAATATGCGATATTTATTACTTGCATTTAAAGTTGTTTTTGTTTTTTGCATTACTTTAAAATTTGTATTGACACTTTAATAATTTAATTCTGTAAGCACAGAGAATACAATTGATATTTTTGCAAATAAAATATTGAAAATCAAAATTTAAGAATATATAATGTCGAATTAACATCAAAACAATTTTTATTTCAATACGAATAATACGTACAACCTACTTCAATGGCAGAATTCCTGACCTACCCCAATCAAAGCATTTATATTGTATTATGTCTTGCTGTATGCCAAATGGCCTTTTGTTTTAAATATGAAAGAGACACAAGTATGCTTGAAATGAAGAAAATTTCGAGAATCCACTGTGCATAGCTACAAATTTTTATGCTAACCTAATTCAAAGCATACACTTAGAAAACGACTGACAAATTTCTCATAGGGAATTTGTACGAATATATACGATTTTGAAATGTGTTCGATGTCAACAAAATGGTATTTCAATTTATTTTATATTGTTTACATAAAAAGCAATTTGTTGCTTTGACGCCATTAAATAAATGTCAAATCTTCAGTTGTCATGATAACCCACACCGCACACCATCATTCATCCATTCATATTGTGTGTGCATGCACTTATTCATTCACACATTGCTTTCACATAAAATCAGTATCAGTCAGTAAAATGTATATGTATAAAAATATATTATGCTTTGCAGTTTTCTCCCTCGCTCTAGCACTTTACGTACGTGTAAATTGCCATATGACTGGTGTTGAACACTCTTTCTCGATTCATTATCTCCCATCACATAACCTCACAATTTTTTGGCGGGCGTTGCTCCGTGTTGACTAATGAGAAAAAAGATAAGCAACTAATTGTGCAAGCACTGCAAGCCGCTTGCTGCTGCTTGCTGTGCGCCTGTTCAAAAATCGACTGACTAGGCCCTGACTTGTTATTCTCGTAACGGCTACTAACCAACCGAGCAACCCCTGGATGTGCTTCGTTAACCATTCGTTAAGTAAGAACATCAAGATAACAACAAAAAAGAACTTTTACGGAATGCCATTGATGTTTTGTATGGAAAGGTACCTGCCTTGACTTTGTTAGGGTTGGCACAAAAATTAATTATTATGTTGTTCACATATATTTACGTCGATTTATATATACATATGCATGTATGTATATATAAAAGTTTTTGTTAGGACAGTTGAATTGGCGAAGAGAGTGTTATTGAGATATGGGCGTGGAAATTATAAAATTTTCAATCTATATTAATATATTTAATTAATAATGCATTCACAATATTTGCATGTTCTGTCAAATCGAGCATTGACGAATTACTGTTGCGTTACATACACCACGCGACACTAATATCACTCTCTGTTATTAAATCTACGTAGAACAATTAATTTTTTTTTATTGCATTCCATTTATGAAATGTGGAAATGTGTAAGGGAATACTTTTAATTAGTTGTTTGTACTGTCAACTCCCTTGAATAACACCACCAGGGCTTTGACCTCCTTCTGAGTTATTTACAGAGACTACATAACTTCCAAATAATTTTTCATCCACCCTCACAAACCAAACCATATTCATTTACTGTTTTTACTTCTCTGACTCTGGCAAGTAAGCCAATGTACAAACTCCCAACACGTCGAAGAACGGAATAGACAAACAGTCTGACAAACAGTCTGACAGACAGACAGATTGTGTTGCTTGTTTGACTGACCAACTTGTTTTAATTAACTTTTTGAAACGAGTCTCTTGTTAGCTGTGTATCCCCTGCTTCTCCTCGCATTCCACCGACAACTAATAGCCGCAAAACCACTTTTGCCAATTAGTGAAATTCTAAAAATGTTTCTTCATTAGTAAAAATTTCAACCTACGGTTTTTGCAGCGACTCTTCTTCTATCCTATTACACTAACATCATCTTAATTAAAATCCTGACACAAGCATTTTGTCTGCCATTGAAATTCTATACGCACACAAACTGATGAACCCGGCCCGAGGGGAGCTTGCAACTTGTTTTACATTTCATCATTTCATTTTATTACCACAAAAGCTAGTTTTAATTGCTTAATTGGAATTGTGTGTTAATTTATGTGCGCACATACAACAAATGAGTAGTGAGTGTGTGGCGTTGTGCCTTGCGTATGGCAGGCTTTTATTTGCCCAGCGCCGTCGCCATTCCCAGCCACGACACTACGACACCACACACCACTACACCACTTACATCAGCGTACCCACATTCACCCAACTACATTGCTGACAACTTTAGTTAGTTTGATTGTTTCAGCCTAGCAGGATGGTTAGTCCCGTACATACTCTTCCCCTCGGCAACGTACAGTTGTTTTCATTTTTGCTCTTTACTCTGTACTGTTTGTTGCCTCGTCGACTGCTTGTCAGAGGCGTTATGCCCCATTTTATAACGTTGTCTCATTCAGTTTAGGGCAATGCAACAACAGCAAGCGGCCCAGTAGGCAATTTTAAATGAAAACAGTACAAAAACAATGGCAAAAGCACACCCACGCACACTAATTGATATTATTTTAATGGCAAAAGATTGAGAGCATATTTAAGAACATACGAGTTCGGTAGTGCCATGCTATTTCAGTAATTCTGTATAGGAAAGTAACCGGTATTTGCATTCTAGACTCAATGGTCATTACTACTAAATTTTCAAAGTTATGTTTAAAAAAAATTTCAGGTTAAGATTACATATATAGCATCTAACTTCACAAATCCTTAAAGACTAATTAAGGCCATGTTCGAGTTCGAGTAAATTGAGGTAAAGTAAATTGAAACATCCTAGGAATTTTTTGCACTGCATTTAAGTAAATATTTATTTATTTATTTATTGCACTTATTTATTGTTTTTGGTTAAAAGTTTTCAAATTTATTTATTTATTAAATTTTCAAAGTGGCAACACCTAATTTACCTAATTTCTATCTTATTTACCCTACTCGAAATATCAACATTCGCTGCCATACCGACATAATTTAATATTTCCCACAATTTACCATCAATTTACTCGATCTGGTACACGGCCTAAGTAGTTTCGCTTCGGCCGCTTATATATCTGCTAAATAGTCTTCATAGGATACATAGTCTTCTTAGTTACAAAATACATATATTTATTACATACATACATATTCAAACTTTACAAGATAAGTGTATATTAAGATCAAGAAAATAATCCTGATGATTGTAAAAGACGATTATAAGAAAACATATTGAAATATAGAAAAAATTCGAAAAAATTTACTATAAGTATAAATTAAGATTTGCATATTCTGCTGTGATGATGAAGAGTCTATGGAACATGAGATGAGAGTGATGAGAGCACAAAAGAAATGAAATTTTAGGTGGATACCAACTAGAGAATGAAGACCTTCGAAAACTTGCTCCGAAGGAGCTTGTGCGACTCAAGATACTAATTGTCTAAGTACAAAGGGGTAGACAATAGATCAAGCTGGTCGCAGTGCATAGGGACCTAAAACCCCTTAATGCCATTGACCACATTAATCAAAGAAGCCGTAATCCTGGTTGTTAAA
>NC_051846.1:154032303-154036342 GCF_002237135.1 Teleopsis dalmanni | reverse complement strand
TATAATCTGGTCACCCTATCAGAGAAGGGCATTGAAATATATATATATGTATGTATATTTATATGTACTTAGAAGAACGTTCTTTAAGTTTTCTGATTGTTATGGCTGTTCACCTTAGAAAAAATATAGGTATAAATAAATAAAGGTGATATGACTCATCAAACTTCTATACACACCATCCACATTACATATATCCATTATTACATATTAACTATATTTTTCACTTCATTGATCATCTTTATTTAATATCCAAAGGTATTATCGAAAAGTAGTGATTAAGTTAATTAGATGGTGATACACTTTCATGGTCACTTATGTCATTTTTGATTGGCAAATCTAGATTTGTTCTCAATCTGTCATTTCAGACGTCAGAATTTTAACATAAAAAATGCTACGAAAAATATACATATATAACTACATAACAGAAATTCTTTTTATATAGAAAACTTCTTCTTCTTATTTGGCACTACCGTCCAGTGTGAACCGTGGCCTCCGTCACGATCTGCCTCCATCTGTTCCGATCTTCTGCTTCTCTCTTTTAGTTCAGTACTCCAATCGTTCTTCTATACTTATGTCTACTATTTCAGGTAGCTGCTTGATATTAAGGTAATCAATTAAAATAAGTGCTTTTTGAAAAGTTTTCTTTTGAAGTTATCTTAATCTTAAGTCCGTAAGGTCAATCGTTAAGATGAAAGATAAAATCCTTGTCTGTATCTCAAGACCGGTACGCTTAAAAACGAGTATTGGGTACTCTAAAGCAATGGTAGTTCTACACCAAGTGGAGTAGAATTAGAAGTGGGTGATTTCATTTAAATGTGGACTCAGCAACTTAGCTTGCTAGAGCTGTCAGAGTCTTGCTTGATCGCATATGAAAAATATTACATGAAAATTAAGTTATGAATAAGCTCTACACATGATAAGTGCCACATTTGTTGACAGTTCACAGTAAAGAGATAATTTGAGAGAGTTCGGAAGAAAATAGAGATGGTGCGTTAATACAGGAAAGTCTGACTACCACTTTTTATGATGGTAAGTATATGATGGTTTTTGATTAACCATCTCAAAAAATGTCACAAAATGATTGAAATGAACTAAACAATATGACTTTAAGAATTCAATGTCATAATTACTGTAGAATATACTCCATACTTAGACGATCATTATGGCTACAACTCACAAATTGTATTTTGAGTCGATTCCTCATAATCTCCCGAACTGAATTTCAATGACCAGGTATAGTTTTATTATTGTCATTTCTATCTTAAACAACATTATTTGATATTAAGATTTGATATTAAGATTTGATATTAAGATATAGATAATATATTGGAGAAATTTGCGCTCCATTTGTAATTAGATACGATCTTGTTTCAAATTATGACTTCAAAGGGTCTTATATATAGATTTATAAATGCACACATTCGAAGTATTATTATGTGCTTCTGATTTTTTCTATAATACTATTACATTGTGTCATTTAACCAATATCGCATTTTAAAATATCTCTTTAAAATATCTCTAGTAAACTCTTATTAGCTTATTTAAATATATTGTGTTCTACCCATGTCGATTTTATGATAGCTATATAGATTTTATAAATTAAATATATTAATATCAGAACATTGAAATTTCTTTCCGAATAAAATCTATTTTTTCCAGATATTGCTTTACATACTTTGATTGAATTATATTTCATCTAGGCCCACCAATTTGGATGCAGTTTGGCTAAGTCCACTAATCTGTACGATTGTTATTGCTTAGGTATATTGGCACTTGCTTGGTATGCTTTCTTAGAGGCACGCTCGCTACCATTCCATTCCAAACTCTTAGATATAAGATAATTTTCTATAATACTTCTTTTTTCTCCAATATCATAATAGAGCTGGGTCATATATTCTCTTAAGAATTTTCCTCTCATTTTCCAAGAGCATATTTGCTTTATACGCTTATGAAAGCTTATACTTCGCTATGTATTACAGATAAACTTACTATAATTTCCAGGTTTTAAAGTTCTTGTTAACTCTTATTTTGTTTCATCTTTTAGACTGGCCAGTGACGTATACATGAGTGGATTTCAAAACTAACTAAAATCTATCAGATCATTTTAAACTTTCGCTTTATCTTTGAATAAGTTTTCAAAATACTCTCTTTAAATGATAAAGAGGTAAACGCTTCTAGTAAATGGTCATCATTTGATCTATTCTTGGCTCTTGACTTGTAATTCGTTTGTATAGTTTAGGATTACTGGAATTTTCCCACATTCTAATTTTTTAGAAAAATACAAAATCCAAATTATAGAAGGTGGAAAGAGAGGAAGAATGTCGTCTATATGTAGGACTAAATACATAACGGCAAGCATATTATTGCCGTTTTTGGTTGGTAAATCTGGGGTAACTTTTTTAATAGAGATTAACTTTTAGTTCAGTTTTCAATCTTGATTAGTAAATCTCAAGGCAAATATGTAACACTCGAGATCAATTTAGATATTTTGCCAGAGTAGCAAGATTACCCTGAAATTAACAGCTATTTTATGTGACTTGACAAAAGAAGTGTGGTGTGATTTGATATATGTAAGTATTTATAAAATATAGGAATGTCTACTAACACTTTTACAAAAACGTAAGATTATTCTAAAAATGATTGAGAGTAAATCCAGATTTACTAATCCAAAATGCCATACGATATCAAAAAAAAACTATCTAAGATGTTAATTTTTTTGTCAAATGTGACGCGTCTTATGACGAAAAGAAATTAAAAGGGTTTGAACAATAATGAAGAAATAACAACAAAAATTTCCAATTAATTAATTGATATTTGGTTGACCATACAACGCGTATTCGAGTATTTTTACTTAATAAGTTTAAAAACTAAATTTATTTAATTTTATGTGTTTAAAATTTAATGTATTTAACAACCAGGATGACGGCTTCTTTGATCTTAATATGATCAATGGCATTAAGGAGTTTTGGGTCCCTATGCACTGCGACCAGCTTGATCTATTGTCTACCCCTTTGTACTTAGACATTTAGTATCTTGAGAAGTCGCACCAGCTCCTTCGGAGCAAATTTTCGAAGGTCTTCATTCTCTAGTTAGTATCCACCTAAAATTTCATTTCTTCTGTACCATAATGTATCATAGTTGCTGATCAGATGTTCCATACACTCTTCCTCATCACAGCAAAATCTACAAATCTTAATATATACTAATAGTACATTTTTTCAAATTTTTCCATTTTCCAATATGTCCTCTTATAATCGTCTTTTACAATAATCAGGATTATTTTCTTGATCCTAATATACACTTATCTTATAAAGCTTGAATATGTATGTATGTAATAAATATATGTATTTTGTAACCAAGAAGACTATGTATACTATGAAGACTATTTAGCAGATATATAAGCGGCCTAAGCGAAACTACTTAGGCCGTGTGCCAAATCGAGTAAATTGATGGTAAATTGTGGGAAATATTAAATTATGTCGGTATGGCAGCGAATGTTGGTATTTCGAGTAGGGTAAATAAGATAGAAATTAGGTAAATTAGGTGTTGCCACTTTGAAAATTTAATAAATAAATAAATTTGAAAACTTTTAACTAAAAACAATAAATAAGTGCAATAAATAAATAAATAAATATTTACTTAAATGCAGTGCAAAAAATTCCTAGGATGTTTCAATTTACTTTACCCCAATTTACTCGAACTCGAACATGGCCTTAATTAGCCTTTAAGGATTTGTGAAGTTAGATGCTATATATGTAATCTTAACCTGAAATTTTTTTTAAACATAACTTTGAAAATTTAGTAGTAATGACCATTGAGTCTAGAATGCAAATACCGGTTACTTTCCTATACAGAATTACTGAAATAGCATGGCACTACCGAACTCGTATGTTCTTAAATATGCTCTCAAACTTTTGCCATTAAAATAATATCAATTAGTGTGCGTGGGTGTGCTTTTGCTATTGTTTTTGTACTGTTTTCATTTAAAATTGCCTACTGGGCCGCTTGCTGTTGTTGCATTGCCCTAAACTGAATGAGA
>NC_051846.1:154025155-154032203 GCF_002237135.1 Teleopsis dalmanni | reverse complement strand
CAATCTTGGATTTAACCATTTTAGATTCAATTGTTTTCTAGTGCAGCCTGACTATCTACAAGAATTGTGATATTCGAAGTACGAATCATTATAACTGTAACCATTATAACTATAATTAATAAAATATAATTTTCTGAAACCAAGCTTCACACATGCTTAACCCGTCAATGTAAATTGGCTATGTTAATTTTGTTTTTCACACTTTTGTTATATAAACTATAGACTTTCCCATATTTAGACTATAGCAGACAGTGGACTAATGCGAGAAGCCGGTAAGGTAGTTTGTCCGGAATTCCATGTTCTGAAGAACTAAATCAATTGTATAATAGATTTATTTTGATATTTATCTGTGAATAAATTTTTTTAAGAAAAAATACTTGTCATATGTATGAATATTTCAGGGCTCTATCTAAATAAAACCGCTACTGCAAAACCTATAGCAAGCAAACCTCTTATAAAAGCTAAGCAAATAGAATAGATAAAACATAACAATGAGAATACCAATAACAATTGGCTACTAATATGTATACAATATTTTATTATTTATTTTATTTATTTTAATTTACTGCCTGCCATAATTTAAATTTGCTTTGTTGTTGTTGATTTTGACATTTAAGAATTCTAATAGGAACGCAGAAAACTCGTTGCAAGATAATTCCCCACATAAAAAATGTTATGAAAATGCTAAACAAAAACCAAAACAAAAACAAACTCAAACACAAATACAAGAAAGAATATTAGTATTTATTGTTGTTTTGAGTTCTGAATTGTGAGTTTTGTTGTTGATTTTATGGGTTTTTTTGAATTTGAATTGCTCACCACAATACAATTTGTTGTATAAACAAAAAGCACACTGCGCGCAGGCAGGCCACTGTTCATATTGCAACAACAATGAAGGGCATCACTTTTGAGCTTTTTGAGCTTTCACACAAGCACACGAAATATTAAATTGCGGCGGCAAATGCCATGCAAAATAAATTTGACTGAGCAAGTTTTTAAGCTCATGAAGTTTTAAGGTGGAATGAATGATGAATCACCGAAAAAGTGACCGACTGTCGTTCGCCGTTGCTTATTAAAATAAACAACAACAAAAGCAATACGCTACACACAAACAAAAAACAATACTTGTATTGTTTTCTTCTTCTTCTCAGTTGTGTTGCTCTTTGTGCTGTTGTTGCTACTTTTGTGAGTTGTACAACAACAGAACAACGTGGCTGTCAGAATTTTGTAGTCAGTATTGGGTATTATTGTTATTGTTATTCTGGCTACTGCTTTTGTTTAACTTTATTTACATACACTGTATTTGCACTAACTACAGTGTCTACTATAAAAACAGTAACAAAATAACTACACAAACAAATGTGGTGCTTGCTGTTAATAATGTTTATTGTGAACAACACACTGTGTGAAGCTGTGTACTTATTATGCACTTATGGTACACAATTTGCCTACACTTCTAAATCAAATTCAGTGATATTTTATCTCAGTCAGGAACGAAATTTATTTAACCGAACCGTACGTTAAATACGTTTAGCCCAGGCATAATTTTTGTGAAAATCATAGTCGGTCGGAACTTACAAGCTACGAACCAATTTCATTTAACTTTTTCCAGAAAAACACATCGCGAAGAACCAGGAGCGAAGCACTGGGCAGTAAGAAAGCTGAGAAAAAGTTTTTTTCATTATTAAATTGTGCTCCTCTGCCATGTTTTATTTTGCATGTAGAATGAATAAAATCAAATGTTACCCCAACGGGAAATGTTATCATCATTTTTTCATTAATGTAGTGAGTCATATCACTACATGGTAATGAAAATAACCAATTACATTTAGGCCGTGTGCGAGTTCGAGTAAATTGAGGTGAAGTAAATTAAAATTTCCTAGGGATTTTTTGCACCACACTTATGTAAATATAATATTTATTTATTTATTTATTGCACTTATCTATTATTTTTGGTTAAAAGTTTTCAAATTTATTATTTATTATTTATTAAACAATTATAAAATTTTCACAATGGTAACACCTTATTTACTTAATTTTTATCTAATTTACCCTACACGAAATTCTGGTAAATACCAACATTCACTGACATACCGACATAATTTACTATTTCCCTCAATTTACCATTAATTTACTCGAACTCACACACGGCCTTAATATGCGTTATATTAGTCTATTAATATTATATTAATGTTGTCATCACGTCAGTAATATAATGCAATGCTGCCAAGACCAGATAAAATCGTGGGTATTTTCAAATCACTAAATAGGTTGGAAGAAAGGCCGCAGAAATGAAGATATACATTCATAATTTTACCGGAGAAAAAAAAATATGGCGGAAATATTAAATTTAATTTTATTAATTTTTCATTAATTTATATTTTACAATTCTACGAGTATCAACACTATTAATATTAGTTGTTGCCATATGAAAAATATAATATTTTTATTGTAATACGAGTTTTTTAAACCAGTTTTTCAAAAAAATTTATATATACTAAAGTCTTTGTCAATTAGGTAAATTAACGTGAAGTGCAATAATTAATTTAAAACATTTTAATTTATTTGCAATACCATAAAAATAAAATAATGTAGTTACTAAAATATAACAAAAAAAGAGGCCTCATGTCGCGGGCATTTTAATCCTATTTGTGTGTATTTAAGGGCCATGTTATGCAGAAAGTCATGGACTCGTTAAATTTGTCTTTTTTGGGTTATGAGGAATGTACATGTTATGCAAAGTGTCACAGAAATTGTAATAATTTCTTCCTAAAATGTTGACACAAATGTTGATTTCATTATTGAATAACACTGCTTTGAACCCACATTTTGTTTTTTCTCTCACTCTCAATTTTATAATTTGCATGGAAACAACAACTATTTTCATTTTGACGAGCCCATGACTCCCTGCATAACATGGGCCTAAGTGTTAAATATAATATACTAATATATCCACCCAAAAACACATTTTTACTTCCGAAATTCTTCTAAAAATTTTGATATTTTGTCTCCGTCTACTTGTCCAAATTTTATTCAAAGTTTCACTCTTTCTCACTTAATAATAATTATACATTTGATGTGACCATAACTATATGTTTAACATCACTCTTACGGTATAAAAACAAATATTGAATCAAAGTAACCTTTGATTATATAATACAAACTGTTTATAGATATTTACTTTATATAAAATTTTACATTTTTTTTTTTGGAAACTCATGAACGAGTGAATATATCTCTTTATTCTTAAATATATATTTTATATATATTTAACAACAAAACTATTCGGTCCAATCAATTACAAAATTATCCGCCGCATTTTGCATTTTGCATTAATAATTAATTCAAATATACTCGCAAGCAGCTATATCTGACTTCTGATCCAAAAGTTTTATTCATAGATGGAGCACGATTCAGTAAGTCTATATATTTTGAAAAATTCACTAAATAAAAATAAATTAACACAGGATCTTTCTGATCCAATGGGTGAAAACAATATTATGATCTACATTAACAGGCCCGATATTGTGGACGAGGGAGGTGAGATAAGGAACACTGAAGAACCAATTGGACAAATGATACCTTTAGAAAATCTTAGGCTGAATCAAGTAAATAAATAATAAAATAAATTCTGACAACTAAAAATATTTTCTTGTAGCAATTAGAAGGCCATCTAAATGATATTTCTTACTATGGAGAGGGATATGATAATTTTTACGGAGCTTATGAGAGAGCAATGAGAGCAGAACAATTAGCAGGGAGGAGAAATCACAGAATCAATTTGAATGAATATATAAATGTGGAGCGTCCGTTTCCTGTTATAATAAATACTCCTAATAGACCCCGTCAACGTGATCCACCTCCTAAAAATTGGTTACTAAAACTGGTGAGAAAAATAAATTTTCAATGCATTGCTTTTGCACTGCCAGCGATTGCGGTTTTAGTGCTTATCGCACTCAAAAATCAAATTATCCGTCGTCAATAAAAATTGATTCTAGCGGTCCAATGCTTAAATGAGAGGTTACTTCCTGTATCGCAACCATAACTTTCAGACAACTTTAACTTTTTATTGAATTGTTGTGTAAGTGAAGAAGAATTTAATTTATTTAATTCAATTTATTTTTATTTTGGTTTACAGTTCCCATACTTTCAACGCTTTTATTGCTTTTAAACAAGTTTGACGAATTCGTTGAAAAGTTTATATATTCCCGGACTATACCCTGTTAAAGATTTCTCACCCTTTTATCCATTTCATGAAATCATAATATTGAGAACTGTGGGAGTTATCACCGCAATAAGTCAAGAATAATTAAGCAAATATTTTATATAGTCAATACCAAAAGTGAGTTAAAAGAACTACGAATTTTTTTTAAGAACGTTGCGATAAAGAGTTGGACTAAGACCGCTAGTATACAAATTTTTGTCCAGAATCTCAATAACTTAAACTTATGCATACACCGGAGATTTCTCGTAAGTTATGTGAAAAATATAATTCGTTAATATATTTTTATATTCATTCAAAAAGTTTTTGCGTTTATAGGAAATCTCACGTGGTATTTCACTTATGTACCTATTAGAGATAGATCCCTAAAAAAATGAAAACGACAGTCTGCTTAAGCCGTATAGAAGATATCTGACACCAAAAAGATTCCTCCTAATATATTGCGATGAAATCAAAAACGTTAAAACTTCATATTAGTCTCAGACTGACAGACTGATCCAGATAATACTTGCGCAGAACTGAGGACAGCAAAATTACATAGGACAACTTCACAAAAAATTAGATTGCCTTGGATATCCCAAAAAGATTTCAGTTTAAAAGGCTTAATACCCTGCAAAGAGATAAAGCAGTAATCGTGATGCCGGAACTACTATTTACTAATTAAATTTTTTGCCCCTCTCCATTGTGGAAATTCATTTAAATGGCCTTCTAAAACCTTCAAATATCAGACAATAATTTAATATTTACTAAAAACTCAAATAAATATTTCATGTTGATTTATTTTAATGCAAAACTAATTGAACTTATTAATTTCCACAAATAGTTTCTAGATTCTACACAAAGGTAGCTATATATAGATTATTTTATCATCAACTCTAACAATTTAATATTAGTTGTTGCCATACGAAAAATATAATAATTTAAATGAATTAACTTATGGGACTGGATACGAGGTTTTTGAACCAGTTATTCAAAGAAATATATATACACTAAAGTCTTTGTCAATTAAGTAAATTAACGTGGGGTGTAATAATTAATTTAAAACATTTTAATTTATTTTTTTGGGATAAATTAAAAATTAAATAATGTATTTACAAAAATATAACAAGAAAACAATGTTCATAATTGTGGTACATTAGAAACATGTCGCGGGTCTCACAAAGATTAGATGCGGGGGCATTATTAAGATCACGCATAAAACGATATTGTTTTAAAATCACAACTGTTATTACAGCTGTGGATAGTTAGTAGCTAATTTGACTCAATACGTTATTTGAGCTAAATGAAATGCTTTAATTGCAATTACTGAGGTCTGGTTAGTCTGATTATTTTAATCATAATTTAAGTTATAACTCTTATTAGTATTCAAAAAGCAAACCATTTAACTTTACAGCTTCATATAAGTGTATATCTTTTTAAATATAACACAAATATATCAGACTTAGCAAAGAGTATTCTTCGTCTAACTTGCAACAAATGAGAACGTTGAAATGTAGTAGCCTTTATGACTATTAGATGGTACTTCAAATTTTGCTATACACAATAAAGTGCTGCATCAAAACATTCGTTTTTGCGGTCATTCGTTTTATTTTCAAATGTGTACCATATTTACAAATTATTTCTAAAGCGAATACGAACGAATAACAGAAACGGTCCGATAGAATTCGTTTCCGCCGCATTCGTTTCAATGGAATGGGGGTTGATTTGTTCTCTATAATCGTTTGTTTTGAATTTTAAAATCAAATAAACAAATATTTTAGAGTATTTCAATCACTTTTAGAGTATTTCAATCACTTTTAGAGTATTTCAAATAATTCTATTTTTGCAAAGAAATATTTTATATATTTTGTGTGCGTTTGGTTGCCTGCGCAAAAGTAAAGAAAGTTGGATGTGCGTAGAGATTTGCAATAATTGCAAGAACAAAGTACGTAAATTAGGTTTAGTTTTCTATTATTTTCAATGCAAAAGTTGTTTAAACAGGTAGATCTAATGCAAAAGGTTAACTTAAAAAAACGGTTTGCGCAGAATTTCCTTCTTTGTCGATAGTTTTTTATGATGTAACAAAATAAATTGCTTTACCTTTTCCTGGAAAATAATTTTATGCATGATATGGTAAAAATATCTATTTATGACAAGAGAGATTTTTAGAAATTTCTTAAGAATTCCTACTTTACAAAGTTTCTTGTAAATTATTTGCAACACCAGCAAGTAGTGCATCTTCGGAAAGGGTTTTTTCAGTTGCTCGGAACTTAATATCAGAAAAAGGAACATTGATTTCATCTAATCAAAGATCTATCAATCAAATCATGTTTTACACAACAATCTTGAAAAAGAGGAATTAAGTCAGACGATGCTCAACATTTAATTTGAATATTAAATTAAATTTGTGAACTGTAAAAACTGTAAAAAAACTTATTATAATTTTTTTAAATAAATTTTTGTTCAAAATTTTTTTTATATTTAATTAATATATTAAGTCATATTATATATGTAATCAACAAATTACTATTATCAATCAACATTTTAAATAATATTTAATTAATAAAAAAACTTAAATAAATAAATTTGGGTCTTACTATTTAAAAACACATAATTTTTGTATGAACTGAAAATCAAATGCTTAGAGTACTCCCAACTACTTCAACTACTTTTAGAATGTTTAGAGTTAGAGTACTCTAAACAAACGAAACAAATATTTATTCTATTCCATTTTGTTTTTATGCCTATACATTCGTATTTGTTCGTTAAGAGTGAGAGTATGCTACCATTCTAAACACAATAGAATGCTTTGAAACTGAAATCAAATGCGCGCGTGCAGTACTCTAG
>NC_051846.1:153867273-154025055 GCF_002237135.1 Teleopsis dalmanni | reverse complement strand
TATTAGTATTCCAACAACAACAACAACTGCAGTAAGAACAAAATCGTCATCTACACTTTCTTAGTAATGTATTGTCTTTTAGTACTGCTGTTGGCAGCTATATTCGCTACTCAGTTCCATACAATGTCACACAGTAAAACCACCACATGCAGTACATGCTACATGCACTTCTTCTTCTGGTTGCAACCGTTGTTTGTATCCCTCCCTTATTCTCATACCTCAAAATATAGGATGATACATATTATTCCACAGATCACATACCAATAATACAAATTTTCATTTAGCCATCAGTGAAATACTGTCATGTGTTGTGTTTTTGGCATTTTTGCATTTGACTGTAAAGCACTTCTGATGTTGTTCGTACTTTATTCCCTATTTAAGCGTTCGCTTACTTATTTACTTAGTTCCTTCTTGGATTTGGGATTTGTTCAAAAATTTTTTTTTTGATTTTTTTTCTTGCTTTTATGCAAAATATTATCAATTCAGTTTTATGTTCGGAAAAAGATATAAAAAGAATTTATAGAAGAGCTTATTGTCGTATTAAGCTTTGGTATTATGAGTTTTTAAAATTAAAAATCCAATTAAATCCTTAAAGGAAGAGAAACTTATGAATTTATATTCTAAATATGTATATATTTTTTCTTCTTCATTTAACAAATTTTTACGATTTATAAACACATAACTTCATAGAAACCTTTAATTATTACAATATTGTTTCCTATTTGAAATTATAAACTTATAATTCTCATACACTATAAAAGCAACATGCATGCATTCAGGATTTACATACTATCACATACACACACACGCACACTCAGTTGTTGACATGCTCCCATTAAATGAAATACAAATTTAATTAAATCTCAACAAACCGCAGCTGATGAGAGTAAATACAATTTAATTGATATAAACATGCCGCAAGCTATTTTATACTCACTTCAGCTCTCTTTAAATACCTGTAACAGTTAAATCATGCTTATAAGCCCTAATAAGTAAAATAAAAAATACGCCATTCTACACACACCAGCTGTTTTTCCCCCCATTTACATACAACCAAGTCAACAAAACATTTTTGACATTGAATTTAAAAACAGGAGCAACAGTGTTAAATGCGCGTAAATGCGTGCGAAATTTCTCCTCTCCCAATATTCAATACACATACACACAACAACAACAACAACAATTTTTGCAATGCTTAACCCCCCAACACTTCACTAAAAGGCTGTAGTACACACCAACAGTAAAGGTGGCCGACCGACCACCGTATGCAATTGACACAATTTTGTAATTTTGTACCCAAATACTGTCCCTCTACATGCGTCCACACTATACATCATCATATTTAAACCTAAATTGTTGTTTTATTGACCGCGAAAATAGACCAAAAGACGTCTTGTCCATATGCAGCCACAAATAAACATGCAAATATGAGCTTACATATACTAAATGTGTGCATGTGTGTGTGTTTATAGCTTGTAACCAACACTGTTGTGTTAATAGTCAAAGCACAGAAGTCGCGAATTTGTTGTTGTTGTTATTGTTGTTGTTGTTAAAGCTTGCACATACTCGTACAACACTTGCTTGCTTGCATTTAATATGTCCAGCAGTTACGTAGCAGTTAAAACAAAAACAAAGCAACAACAACAATAACAATAACAGCTATCATAATAAACGCGCAAATTCGCGCCATCAACACACACAACAAACACAACAGCAAGAGTACAACAATAAAATTGCAACAGTTGCCCGTCAAAGTTAATGACAACGGAGTTTTGCATTTTAACCAAAAATGTTGAGAGCGTGAGTAATAACAAAACAAAACAAAACCAAACAGAAAAAAATTAAAAGCCGCAATGCCTGGCCATAATAGAAATGTTTGTATACATCATACACATGCTTATATACATATGTTTATATACATATAAAATGTGTCTTTGCAAACACCCGCATGCAGAAATAGCAATTTTTTTTTGGAAATGCACAATGTTCTTTTGATTTTTTTGTTTTTTCTTTTTTTTGATATCGCTTTTTAAATTTTTTTGTTTGCTTTTTTTGTGTGTCTGATGCTGTTTGTTATTATTTTTGCTACTGTTGTTTTGTACAAACATTGTATTTGCTTTGCTAAAGGTCATAATATTCATTTGTGTTGCGTATGTGTGTTGCCACACTTTTATTTAATAACACTTATAGGCATTTTACGCGCAATACTGATTATATGTGTTTGACAGGTGGTTTTTTACTTGCAGATTATATACACACATATGAACACATTACTGTCCTTTACTATATTTACTTCCGTACTGTACGGGCACTGTTACATAGGTTTGCTGGAGATATTTAGCGAAATTTCGAATAGGGTGGCACTCGGTGGTGCTATTTTGGTTGCAGTTTTACATAAAAAAAATATTGCAACATATATACGAAGAAATGTCCTTGAACGTCCGTGTCAATGTGGCAGATACTGTTGGCACAGTTATGAAGAGTACAACAAAAAATGTGTTACCAATATCAAATATCAAATGGACAGCTTTATTTTTTACATATATGTCAGCTTAAGTGACACACTTCTTTTAGACATATGGGGTTTGCTACTATTTCAACGTACCAATATTCCTAGGAATGAGGTCAATGCTTTAAAGTTTTGTATTTGAAATTGAAATAATTTCTTACAAACTCTCAATTTTTTATTGTGCAATTTTTTACACTTCATCTCTTTAAAATCTGCTGAACTATAGATTTATAATTTTATATGAAAAAATTCAATACATCAAAGAAACAAAGATTGTAATAGTTACAATAATTTTAGATTAAAAAGGATGAGAATTAAAAAATGTTGGACGAAATCATTCGTTTTTCTATTATACACGGTAACATAGTGTGTGTATGTATACTCAGCAATGTTTAATTTGTCCATAAAAGGGTATTTATATTTCACTTTGTAAAATAATGTAAGATACCTACTACTTTTCTAGAAAAATATTACAGAGTTTTGAAATCAATAACCTACTTAAACTTAGTCATCTACTACAGACATAAATCGTTTTGTTCGCATCAAATAGTATTCGCCAACCAACCCGATCAGTAACATATGATCAGTGGTCACTTACCATAGCCCTTTCACTAAAAATGCGTACGTTATTTCTTTAAACTCTTTCCATCCACTTTCCTTCACATTTAATTGTCTTGTGTATCCTTTTATGTTATCTGCATACAGATTCCAGGGGGTTCCAACAACAACGTCATTTATTACCTTTCCTACCAGTGGGTAGCAAAGCAAACAGCTCTTTAGCTAGAATAAGTTTTTTCATTCGTACGGCATGACCAAGCCAGCGAAGCCACTAAATTTTATTGCCCTTAATTATGTCAATGTCGCGGAATGGTTAGTACAGCCCTTCGTTCCATCCTATTCGATACTCATCGCCAACGCGTAGGAGACCATAAATCTACTGAAAAATTAGTGTTCTTGAAATGAACACTGAATGTTCTTAAAGTGTTCTCATCACTGTTGGTTGTTGTCCAACCTTCTAGACCATATAGCAGGGTAGGCCAGATATGAGACTTGTAGAGCGCGAATTTTGTTTCTCGAGAGAAGGCTTTATTTCTTAATTACCTACATAACCCAAAGGAGCATTTATTGGGAAGCGTAATTCTTTATTTTTTATGGATACCTATAATGTTTATGGATGATTTGATATGTAATTAAAGAAATAAAATTTTTTTTTATTATCTATAACCACCAGTTGACAATATATTTCAGTTCTTGACGTATGACAACAGCTGTAGCAAATTAATTTAAGATCATATAAATTATTATTTATAATAAGATCACTCTTACACTTTCTCTTACCTCACATTTAGTAAACTAATATTATTATATTTCAACTCCGGCTATTCTTTCAACACAGACGAAATAATATCTCAAAATGCAATTCGACAATTTTGTCTATTTTTATAGATCAACAAAAGCTAAAACTCAACAACTTTCCTCACAAAAAATGCCTACAAAATTACATTTAACACTTTTCACCGAACTATTGTTTAGTCATTTGAACTGATGAAGTGTTGCGAATTATTTTTAGCCAAATTAATGAATTTTGTATATTCTCAGCCAACTTACAGAGGCACAACCAACAACAATGTATACGTATAAGTTGATTGTTTTATATAAGTTTTCTTCAATTTAATATATTTTTTAATCAACTTTTAGCTTCAGATATATGTCTGTACATCTATATATGTATTTATATATAAAATCCATACGTGTGCGATTAATTAAATTTCTACAATGCAAAATATAAACGACAATCCATATAATTTTTATTATTTTCGTATAAATTTTTTTTTTTATATTTTCAACTATATATTTTAATAGTTTTATGTATAAATATATATATATTCTTTTTTACACTTTCTACTTTTATTTATTTATGTCTGTCTTATACGGCTCATCTATATTCGATGCTTCATATAATATTATTTTGGCTCTTACTTTTTAAATGTATCGTACAGCGCTAGTAAAAGTATCTACCAAATCTATAAAAATATCTATCTTGGCTATTGTATATATGTATATTGCATACATATATGTATATGTATAATTGCGTCGAAATGTATCCATTTATTTATCGTAAATTATTTTCTTATTATACATACACTCCAACTCTTGGTGTCGTTAAGATTATTATTATTGTTATTATTTTGTATTATTACAGTTGTTGTTTTTGTATTTTGTGACTATAAAAATAGGCAAATAATTATTTAAGAATTTCTTGATTAATTGGCAGTGTATCGCTTTTTGAGCCAACAACTTTTTTATTTAATGTTTAATAATTTTTTTTTTATTGTTAAATTTTATAAGCGGCATATTTAGTTTACTATAGTATTTGATTGTAACATTATTACAAAAAAAATGTTTTTACAGTATTTTTGAAGTTCACTAAACTTTTGTATTGTTAAGTGTGAGATTTAGCCCTTAATTCCTTTCATGGATACTCCACTGTAACCAAAGGAACTGTAACTCGGTGGAAGTTCTCTTAATGGTAGTTCTGTTATTGTTAGTCCTGTTAGTGATAGTCTTGTTATTGGTACTCCTCTTTAAGTTTTAATCCAAATTCACAATTTTTTTACTTACACTTAAAAGAACATTCAATCCACTCACTAAACTACCTCAACGATAATAAAGGGATATAGTTCAATAAAGAATTACTTAGTTTATCTGACTGTGTTATGACTTGAATTTCATCTTGGATTCTTCAAAACTACTTTTTTGAAGTCATTGTTTGAATTATTTATAATTCACTAGTGAATTTAACTTATAATTATATTTGATTTTAGAATATAGAATTTCAAAGGAACTGTTAATCATCAATTCATAAGCTAAACCAGATAAGTAAAGGCCATTAATCATGTTGACTCTTTGCCAAGTTAATGCATCTGAGCATTTTTAATCTCTGATATCTAGAGGGATTCTGCAGAGTCCTACCCTTCTTACTGACTAATTTATGCATTCCCCAAAAGCTTCTTGATTATTCGATGACTGATCTAAAATAAACGTACCGCCCCATGTGGCTATAGTTTTTTCTGAGATTAGATAGTTCTAAGTTGATCCAATAATTTCTCACAGCTCAAGTCTCAAAACCTAATTCAGTTGAAAAGTCTTATGTACTGTTTATTGGCAGTAGTAGGCTCAACACTTGGAATCTATCAAAAGAAGAATTTTGCTTTTTATAGATTTTGCAGGTTTCAACGTCATATAATCCCATTTTTGCAATTTAATGGTTACCAAAAACCAAATCCAATTATAAAACTATTTAAGTTCAGATCTGTTTAGATTGAGAAATTTGTCAACATTTTAGTTGTTGACTAAACTGATAACACGACTATATATTTGAACCATGCTTAATTTTATGCTCCACCTTTTAAGTCGCTAATACTGTTTATAGCGTAACTAACTATACCGTTGCTCATTGCATTTCAATTGTTATACGTTATTGTAATTTTATTTCCATATTATTATTCTTTTTTCTTCTATTTAATTTAATTTATTTTATTTTTATTTTATACTTATATTCAACTTTAAGAATTATTTACACCAATACTATAAAAAAGATACAAGATACATTTGTATCTTTACATACAGAACATTTTCGTCTTGTTTAATTGTTTGTAAATTTTAATGTTTATTGGCAATATTTTGAGGAAATCTCAAAACAAAAATAAAAAAACTATGTCAACTTTGTAGTCTTTTTTCAAAAAAAATATTTTTTTTTGTTATATTTGAAGTAAAAATTGCCTTAACGAATTACGTGCTTAGTTAATACAAATACAGATACACTTTAATTTACTAATTGAATGTTTAGTCATGAAGCGATGCGAAATACATTTAAAACAGCATTTGAATAAATTCCTTAAGGGATTTGCATGCTTAATTTATAATTTATTTTAATTTAATTATTTAAATTATAAATGAATAGTAAGAGTGTACTGTAAAAGCAAAAAATATATGTTAAAAATAGTTGAAAAGAAAAACACACTTAAGATATACTATATACTATATATATATCTTGTGAAACCTCATTGACATTACCCAATGATATTGATGAGGTGTGTCGTTTAGCATGTAGTGCAGTTTTAGTTGAAATAACCAAAATAATAGTCTCTTAGGTATGAGCAATACAAATGTTTATTGTATTCTATGTACATATAAATGAATGTAAATATAAGAATATATATTATATATTAATATATTTAAATATATTTTTATATGTTTATATAATTCTTTTATTTTTATATGTCTCTATAATATATTTATATAAACTAAAAGCTCTCCTTACGGACCCCACTCTTAGGTGTACAATTTTATTATAGTCAAATGTTGTTTTATCATTATTTTACCTTCTTAACCCCATTTGGGTGAACACCTCTCTTGTGTGGCCAAGTTTACCTAAACTAAAATCCAGTAATGGCTGAATTAGTTGTAGACGTAGCAAACGAAGAATATGTAAAAGGCAGAACGCAGAAAAAGTGTTTAGTTCTGACATAGTACACACAAAACAGTGAAAAGTATGAAAACACAAACAACACAAGCGCAATCCGATCACCCAATGTTTCGCACACGAAAATTAGTAGTGTTTATAACAGCTGATATAAGTTTTCTCTTATATTTTGGTCGGAAGCCAAAATTCAATTGTTTCTTACGTTTTCCTTATATTTACTTTGGCACAAATAAACAAAGCCATTATTTTTCATTAGTTAGAATGGTTCAGTCGATTTTCTGAATTAATTATTTGTTAGAATATATCTTATTTTTTATTTAAAGTAAGTACAAGCGTGTATGTATAAATGTAATAAGAATTTTACCTTAAACGTTTAATGTTCGCATATTTAATTACTCTATTTAATATACGAAATATTCTATAGATAAAAAAAATTTTATAAAACATAATATAGGTCTTCTTTATCTTTGCTTGGTCAAACGTTAGTTAGTCTCCAAAGCACTTTTACTAAATAGTGTCTGTGACTATGTGGATAATCCACTGTAATAATAAAGGTATATATAATAAAAATTCAAAAAATCCATAATTCCTCCCTCTCCACAATAAAACCAATTAATTTTATATGAAAGAAGTAATTAATATTTTATATATTTGACACCCAAAATTTTAATTTTGGTAACACTTTTTTTTTCTCAGAACTTTTAATTGAACGTCCTTTCATATTTTGGGGCTTATCTGCCTTTATATTTCGTTTCTTTTTTTTTTTGCAATGTCATTTAACTTTATACATTAAATTTCATTTGCTCTGCTGTATATCTGCTCATCAGTGTTCTGACACTCCAACGAAATGTTTTTGTTTTTGTTTTCATTTTATTTTTTTTCGTTCATCATCGTACAGATCCTGTATACCCTTTTCATTTGTCATTCATTTGACATGGCAAATTGATGTGACAATCTTTTACATTTCGATTTTTGAGCACACTTGCGCTTCATCGAAGTGGAGTATTGCGATAACCTCCTAGTCACATTCCCCAAATTAAAATTTTCCATCAATAAATACACCAATACACATTGAGCAACATATTACCGAAGAAGATTGGTGTATAGTTGAAAATTCTGGCAACCCACATTGAGGAGCTCTAAGGCAAAAAACTACAAGTTGTGAAATTTGTTGCTTGTTTCTAATCAAAAAGTCCTCAAGGAGTTTCCACATTTTATCGAACTCGCATTGCCAGCATTTGACGTACTTAACAATGTGGGGCGTTCATTTGTCGTTTTGTCTCATTTTGTAAATAACAAATCAGGCATTTATAAATGATGTGCAGAAACCCAACTGCTATAGCCTTTAGAAGATGAAGAAGAAGAAGACGAGGAAGTGGAAGTAGCAGTAGAAGAGTGGCGTATGAAAAAAATGCAACACTGGCGTAGCTTTGATTTGAAAACACTGTTTCGGTATAAAATCTGCAATTTTGGATTTAGTGTGAAACCCCTTTTTCGTGTGCGCCTACACTGGCAACTGCCAGCTGGCAGTGTGTAAGACGACGCATTTCAATCTAATAAGACATGATTGTAATTAATTAAATTAATTCGTTTCGGTTTTAATACACGAAATGTTTTTCGATTTCTTATGCACCGTAACAAGTTCCATTTGAAGACTTGAAGTGAAGTGTGAGTTTGATTTGAAAAATATTATCAAGCGAAAAGGGTAACATTCGAGGCATTCGAATCGAATGTTAAGAAAGTTGAACGATGAACGTTGAATGTTTACAGTTGCAGATACGAAGGTGTAACTACACATTTAAGACGGGCAAAGAGTTGAAGAATGTCGATTTTGATTAGAATGAATTTTCTAAAAGTTTTGGCAATTAAATGTGAGTGAATCTAAACAGTTTGCCAGCAGTTGTGCTGTAGTAGCATTAACAGAACTTGGTGGTGTGAGACTATCGGCTTAAATTATATTTGGGTTACCTTTTCTGGGTGTAGAATGTACTTAATGAATTGACATTGATTGGAAATTTTGATTGAAATTGTAAATTTTCTGCTTAGTTACAGACGAGAGTTGGGGTAAAAGCTGCTGCTGGTTAACTATTACTGTGCTTTGAAAACAAGTTTAGAATACAAAATTGTAGTTATTTTCTTACATAAAATAAATTGTTTAATTTTAAGCTTAATTAAAGATTTGTTGGTTGAGTAGGGAAAGAGAGAAAGAGTGAGAGGCGCGGTCTCAATGAGTCAAGAATGAATGGCTGAGATTTGTGGTATTGCTTATAATAGTTACCTAATAAAATCAAAGCATTTAATAATCCAAAGTAATACCAAGAAAATTATATAATTAATTGGAAATTTATAATATAAAATTATAATAGAAAAACCAGATATAGATTCGTTATATAAAAGAAATTGTTTAATTATATGCAGAGTTATAATTTATGACATATGAATTTAAAACTAATTGATTAATTTTTTCGTATTTTAGAATAAAAATATTTAAAATTTTCAATGTGCCGTTTAACAGCACTACAATTAACAATTACCACAATTGTTACTATAAAAGGAAAACTGTTTCTGAACGATTAATGTAATGTTTTTAATATAAATTGTCAGCTTTCTGGAAACTAATGAAGCATTAACTTTTACTTCTGAAGAGTAAGGCGGTTATGTGGAATATAAATTAACATATATAATCGAAATTGCTATAAAGTCCGTAAATAGTTAAGTTCCAAAATCGCGATGGAATATTACTAGTCAATATTCTTTTAAAAAATTGTATATATTTTATAAAAATCATCAAATTAATTATTTAAAAATAATATCTTTTAAAAATACTATCAATTATTTAATAATAATTTTGTTATAACTAATATTGGGTAGTTCCGTGATAAATAAAGTGAAAAGAGTTGCTTCTAATCTGTTTGAAAACATTTTTGACCCCACATTTCTCACAAAATTTTGTAGAGAAGGGCCCAATGTTTTAAAAACAGCTGAGAACATTGATGAGCTTAGGTATGTGACTATTTTGTATATTTTAAATATTATGCAATGAGTTTAATATATTATTATATTCTTCAATCTAGAGCATTATGCGGTAATGCTTTCCTGTATTTATACTTTTCAAAAAATTTCTGTAAAAATCCCTTTGACTGTTGGTCAATACATGCCGAATAATGCCATATATAGTATTATAATTAATTAAATACCCAAATCCATTGCCCCCATTCACATATGAAAAAGTATTAAAATATATTAAAATTATCATATCAACAATAAAGAGCAAACATTTATTTAAATACCTAAAAAAGGTTGCCGTTTTCTATAATGTAAGGGATAGGAGGAGGAGGAGGCATTTTTCTATGCATATTCGAATATAAATATTTCTAAACAAATATCTGTGAATTACGAATTTTGTATAAATACCATAGCAGCTAACAGCCACAAATCTTAATTATTTGCTCTCACAAAGAAGCATAAAACATAAAAAGTGTTTATATGAAAATGAAAATTTTTTGAACAATGCCAGATGCAAACAAAAAAATCCTTAAATGAGCCACCAAAGGAACCCATTTTTTATAAACGAAATGCCAAAATACCTAAATGCCAATAAAGGTGGCTAATACTGAAGCCATCGTTTATAGTGGAGTAAAAGGGTCAGCTCCATATTTATACACACATATATCTATATTAATATAAAGTCCTTTGTATATATAAATATGCACACACGTTAATTTTTGATGTATTTGAAAAAAGGCTTGCATATGTAATAATGAGGATAAGCCAAAAAATTATTAACAACATTTTTACGTCTAAAATACAAGTGAAAGGGGTTAGAGCGGTGGATGTGTTGGGTTTCGGAAGGTAACTTTTATTGTACTTTTTGATATATTTTTTGAAATTTTTTGGTAAATTTCTATAATGACCAGTGGTTAGCATACCTATTTGCTCCTTCCATCACAACCTTTACTTTTGGCTTATTACAAATGTGTGTGTTTTTGTTTTAAAAAATTGAAGTATCATCATTTATTTAATAAAAGCAACAAAACCAAAAAAAAAAATGTATAAAAACGAATTATAAAATATATGAAGTATAAATAGCTGTAATAAAAGGTTTTTCGAGTAAAAAGCCATACAAATTAATGTTAATATAAATTTTTAATTCTTTGCTAAAGTAATTTTTCATTTCATTAATGAGAAAATTGTTTGCGTTTTATAGATAATTTTCTGCTTAAAGAATTTTTTCATTAAAAAAATAAACTAAATTAAAATTAATAGTTTATTTATAGTTAGGAGCACACATTAATCATATATATGTATATATATATACTTACTCGTATTTAGCGTTGTTAGAAATTATAGCAAAAATTCTGAGAAGTATCCTTTTTATTTGCTTAGCATTGTTTGCTTAACTTAATTTATTGCATATCTGTAGGCGTACTGGTTAGGTAACTTAATGGGCGGCCGCCATACAAACTTTTGTACAAAAAATACCTATATATGTATGCTTATAATAATAGTATGTATATATGACGATGTATCATATAATAGTAACTATACTGATTTCGCTGTTACCTTTTATGTTAATTAGTCCTAATTAAATATGCAACATTATTAGCTTATTAACTTTTTCATATAATTCCTTTTTCTCTTTCAAATATATATTTCTTTTTTTCTTTTATTATTTTTCTATAAGTCATTATACATTATAGAAGATAAGCCATGATTTGCTGAAATTGTGAGTTTGAATATTATTTGCTTTTTCAAACACTGTTAATACTTTTTAATAACCTTTATGGTGAATTATGTTCTTAGTAAGTTAGTTTGATACTTTGAAAAAAGTGCTTTTAGTTAGGTCGGGAAATGTGTTATGTAGCAAACATAATTAATTGTGAATATAGCAGAAACGTGCAAAAAGTGTTGGAAAATGCATTATCATTATTGCAAAATGATCAGCATTAATGATACTAATTATTTCAACTCTGTATATGTTTAAGTTGTTTTGCAAAGAACAAATAAAAGTACTTTAAATTTGATTAATAGAATTCTTTTTAATATTTTTTTTCCATTAACTCAAAACTCTCAAAAATATTTATAGGCAAATATAATTTTAATAATTTTCTCAAATTATACAAAAAAATTTCTAAGTTTTAGAAAAGTTGAACAAGTACAAATATTGGCCAAAAGGTTGATATCTTATCTATATTTATGGTATTTATAATATATTAAAATACCATATTTGAAATATTTTATCAACTTATATCAATTATACTGTAATTATTATTTATGAGATAAAAAACTTACAGTTGCAATACTATAGGTCACTGTTTCTTAACACAAATTAATACTACGGCTCTGCACAATATTCAAAGTGCTTTTCAAGTACTAGTAAACTGCGTTTTGCAAAAACCAGTACTAATATGAACCTAATTAAAAACCCCATTAGAGACAAACATAGAACCATTTATGGACTAGAGGTGTTAATGATGGGGACCTAACCGCTGGTACAACACCATTTTCAACAGCTAGTTTTTTTATTTATTTTGAAGTATTGATGGATTGATAAAAAATACCTATGGATTGTAGAATCCGAATCATATAGTTTTATTTTCGGTGGCCAGTTTTTTAATGTATGGAAAAGTTGATAAAGCGTATATAAGGACTTCACAACCCGAATCACATAGTTTTATTTTCAACGCCAGTTTTTTTTATATATTTTTTAAAGTAATGAAGGATTGATAAAGAGTACCTAAGAATTTTATAACCCTAATCATATGGTTTTATTTTCGACGACCAGATTTTTTTAAGAAAAAAATTTTTCTTTAATAATAAAGTAAAAGATAAATATTGTAAAAATACCATAATAAGTAACTAACATAATAGTAACATTTTTAAACCAAATGTTTTAGTTCAATTAAATATAGCAAATTTTAGAGAAACTCATTTTCAAACCAATATTAACTAAAATATGTTGCAAAAAAAAAAAAATTTTTAATGATTGCTATATAGTTTAATGCATATATCCTTTATCATTCTTTTATCCATCCTACATGCTTTGTTTATTTATTGTAGAACATTTGCTTTTTAATTTCAAACATCATTAACGTTGTGTATACCAAAGTAAACAAAAAAATATGTAAAATATCCTTTTTTGCTAATTATTTATTTAAATATTAAACAAACATATGCAACACACATGTGAATTTAATGCTGCTTTCTCCAAAGGAATGAAAGAAAGCATTTAAAATACATTGTGAAAAAAGCGTCAGGGTTGCCAATGCTACTTAAGCCATAGAACAAGAAGAAAAAAGGTTGATTTTTACAAAATATCAAAAAATACACAAAAAAGGATACAGAAATATATATAGATATTTAAAAAAAAATAAAAGAAAAAAACCAAAAATATTGTATGCTTACAAACTAAAGGCAAAAAAGGATTTCTTGCAATGAAACATAAAACCAACCGTAGCATACATCAAGGCGCACTCAATTGCAAGTGTTTGTTAGCTTATTTGTACAAAATAAAGTATAGAACTGAATGAAAGGTATGAGTGTGCTTGTAAGCTTTGTATAAATATATTTATATATAATTTATAAATACATATATATGTGTATATACATCTTCTGTTGAACTAATATTTTCTAATTTAAATTTTTGATGTTTTGTGTCTCATCGAACATAAAAAACTTTTATTTTTTGCGCACAAACTCACACATATGCAAATTTATGATTTTCTACGTTTTATTTGCTTTATTCGAGAATTGTAAAATATAAATGAAAGAATATATGACGCAGGGGTAGGGGGCGGGAAAAGATAGCTTAGCAAGTAAGGTACATTGCCTAAATATATGCAGCAAATAAATTAGCTTTGTGTTGATTGATACAAAGTTGTGGGTGTAATGGTAATAGCAGAAGAAAATATTTTATTAAAATTACAAAAAAAGGGTTGCCCGTTTTTATTATAGCTCAGCGTATGTGTGCAAGTGTGTCTGCGGAGTTTAAGGAAGCTGCCAAAAAGGATTAAAACGTACACTGCAAAAAAATATTTGTTACATATGAAAAGTACAAACAAAAAAAAAAAACAAAATACTGTAATTCAAAGCAATAAGAGGAAA
This sequence comes from Teleopsis dalmanni, assembly GCF_002237135.1. Lineage (NCBI taxonomy): Eukaryota > Metazoa > Arthropoda > Insecta > Diptera > Diopsidae > Teleopsis > Teleopsis dalmanni. The sequence goes on along the minus strand of NC_051846.1, from coordinate 154,010,956 downwards.
TTCTATATTTCATATTTATTATATGACAGGCATAAATTTAAAATTTTATATTATTGTTTTTTCTTTATTTCTGTTTTTATTGTTATTATTTATTTTGTATTTTTTTTTCTTCTTATTTTATCTGCAAGTTACAGCTGTGCATAAAATTAGACGATTTCTAATTGCGTATGGAAAATTACATTTAATAATGAGGCAATACACAATTCTTCTGTCTCTGTCTTAATATATTTACACTGTGCTTACTCTTCCCATATGTGGAAAAGTATAGAAAATTCTACTGAGCACTACCCACACATTAATGGAGTTTTTCATATGCATACGTTAAATGATTAGATGTAGACATTGGCATTGGTAACATTGCTGTTGGTGGCGGAAGTATGACATTTCTTTGTATATGAAAAAAAAAATGCTAAAATGAAGCATAAATGAAATTTTAAAAAAGGGTTGCTTTAGAATTGCTGTATCGACTCATCAGCAATACCAATGCTGCTCTGCTCTGTTCAACACTGCTCTGCTGTCATTGTTGTCATTAGGAAGTAGGCACAGCAGTTGGGAAGACCCATCAATACTGTCATATGTGCTTTGAATTAAGAATTTTTTGTGAAGTAGGTATGAAGAGCTCCAAACAGTTACAATTGATAATGCTACGTTGCGTGGATGCTATACGAAAGAAGCAAAGTACTCATTACAACATCCGCCTATTTTTGTAAGTAAAAATTCCTCCAATAGAAAAAACCCCTTAAACTCTTTCCGCTTTTTTTAAATACAAAGTCTAACGTAAAATTTTCTTTCTCATACTTGCCCTATGTGTCTTAAAAAATTTAAGACAATATACGCTAATGCCTACTCTAATATAAACAAATTGAGAAATTGAGAGAAGTATGTATTTTAATCGAATTTTTGCCATTACTTTTTTGCATTTACTGTCTGTCTTTAACCCTTAAGTCGTAAATGAAAATCCCGCCGCTCCTCAAAAGCATCTACAATATGTTAACTTGTGACGAAATGTTAGACGTTACTGTCTTTTGTAATTTGATTTGATACAAATTATCCTATGTTGTCTTTTTTACGCCTGTTTTTATGCTACAATTTTTCGTTACTTGATTTTCATACATACATTTTTATTTTTATTCCTTTGCTAGGAGTATTTTAATTGTACTCCTTGGCAATTGGCGCATTGATGTGAGAAATTGAAATCTTTTTTTTTTGGTTTTGATATATTCTTAATGTGTGTGTAATTGCAAATCTTTTTGTTTTAGATTTTTTTTTTTTGTAAAACAATGGGTGGAGTTCCCGAATTATTTTATATGTGGAGTAAAAAATTGTTTTGACAACTTTGAAACGCAGAAAATTCAGTCAATCTTGACATTCCAATGGGATGTATAGGAGTGGGAGTAGGTAACATATTTTATAGCTTCGCATTGTTGTCAGGACGCAGCTATTTTAAGTGGTTTTAAATTTAATACCATTTTCTGATATAATCTGAAAATTGAAATTCTTAAAAGAATTGTTTTTAATTAGAGTATGTGAGTATTTATTTACAAATGAGAGGATTTTTATATAAATAAATTTAATAAACAAACTAAATTGCGCAATTTATTTTCAAACAATTTTGAATTTTTCACACTGAAAATGTCTACCAAGATTTTCTTTACAAATTGTATGCTAATGGTCAATTTTTTCGTCGTTTTTTATTCTGCTTATCTTCTTCTCTCCTATTTATGTATTTTGCAATTTTTAATTTTAAAATTGCTAGTGGCAAAGGTTTCTTTACAAATCTTAAACTAATGGTCAATTAATTCCTAGTTTATCTTCTTTCCTTTTCTTGTATTTTGCATTAGCTGATACTTTGGTATATGTTAATTTTTTTTAATAATTTTTTATATGAATATTACTGGATATAATCCAAAAAATTTGTTTTTAATAGAAATACTGTAATAAAATTATTATTTCTATTTACATATTTTTCATATTAATTAAAATAACATAAAACAAAAAGAAACAACCTGAAGCTTGAAAAAAAATGGATATCTATATAAATTAAGTTGATTATCTACTGTTTATATGAGTAGTATCAAAGAGTTTACTTCGTTATTTATATGAATGCAATTTATGAACATTTATGTTGTCGATAAAAGAATACATGCTTATATGAATTAAATTGTGCATTGACTGCTAATGTGAGTGGTGTGAAAGGGTTTATATAAATTCATAATTTATATAAATACAATTTGGCACGATAATTCATACATAAAAAAAATTTTTCAATGTATGATGTAATGATTTTAATGGAAAATTAGATTTTCCATCTTCTTCTACCTAAAAGTTAAAAAAAAAGTCACAAAAAAATCTTTTTTGCATCTTATGGCATAGTTCGTGAAAAATCAAAATTATTTTAATTAACTAAAGCAACTCTCACTTCTTACCAAGCTGCGTAAAAGAGCATCGTGTTTAAGAAAAAAAACTGAAACTAAATTAAATATATTATTTAAAAACATATCAATAAATATGTGAAAAAAACTATTATAGAAATCAAATCAGTATAAATCACCAGTAAAATATAATGTCTATACCAAACTCGGCCGTACTGCGTGTCTTGTAAAATTAAAACTAAATAAAAAATCAATGCAAATTATTGTTTGTACTTTCATTACAAAAAAAAAATTATTTTATATTATTTTATTTTTATTTTTTATATATTTCATTGTCACAACTGTCACTTGAAGGCATTTGAACATAAAAAAAAAATTACAAAAAAAAGTACAAAAGAAAAAGTACGTTGACAACTTCAGCTTTTTTTTGCAAAAAAAAAATATTACAACTCAGCAAGTCACACGGCGTCCATTGATTTACTTTGATTTATTGTTGTTGCATTGTTTAACAGAAAAATCCAACCGACTTTTTTTTGTCGTTCATGATTATGTGACTGCAAAGAAAAAAAACTCCTACGCTTGAGCAAAAAATAAAAAGTACACTTTCAAGTGCAATTCATAATTTCCATACTAATTACACTTCATGAGTAGTAAAGCAAAAGTGAAGTGGGTTGCCGTTCTTGTAGTGTTGCATGTATTGACGTCGAAGCAAAACACGCCACAAAAGATGTTGCAGCTGACTGTTGCATGTAAAAAAATTCAATTGCCGATTATTATTGAAAGTTCAAAACTGTAGCAGCAAAAAAAAAAAATTTCAGCAAATAAAAATTAAACAAAAAAAATAATATACTAATAATTAAAAATAAATAAACAAAAAAATAATATTGAAAAAAAAATATTCACAAACATTAATTTATATATATATACAAATATGTATTAATTTCAATATAAAAATTATTCCTTTACTCTTGCAGTACATCTTTAGGCTTTTGTTTAAAAATTATCGATATAAAAAGGGGGTTTTCTATTGTATCTTGGTGACATGTGGCGGGCACGAGTTGTGTTTTGTAGCTTACCATAAAATTGCAGTATGAAGTATGAAAATAAAAAAAAAAATAAAAACGAAATAATATTCTATCAATACTTATTGTATTATTTTTGCAAAGGGTAAAATTGCACAATTGGCAACCCTTTTTTCTTTGTTTACGTTTTAATAAGGATATAAAGAAATTCTGACTCGAGACTTTCGCGTGTTTTTTGCAATTTAATAATTAAAACTTTATGCTGCAAGCGATTTTGTTTCCTTATTAAGACATCAATTTTGAGTATATAATATTTCTTTTTCATTTTTACTAATATGTGAACTTAATTGATTTGTTATTATATGTTACATACGAGGGCTCTTTGATAAGTTAGTAAGAAATGAAAACAATTAAATTTTTGTTTATATATTTAATATATTTATTTTTTCTAAGTCTCCTTAGTCTTAGTCTCCTTTAGTGTTAGTCCCTTTAGTCTTAGTCTCCTTCGTCTTAGTCTTAAAGTCCTTAGTCTTAATCTCCTTAGTCTGAGTCTCCTCAGTCTTAGTCTTCTTAGTCTTAGTCTCCGTAGTCTTAATCTTCTTAGTCTTAGTATCCTTAGCCTTAGTATCCTTGATCTTAATCATTTTAATCTCATTAGACCTATATGGTCTTACAACAAACTTATTCCAATGTTGAAATATCTTTTTAGAAATAGGTCCAAACGTCGTTTTTAAATTTCTACTTAAATCTAAATTCTCATTAAAAATAGTCTCTGTAGTCTGTACATCCCTGAAGATTATTTGAAATAAAAATAATGTGGTTCTGTTTTATTTTCCAATTTAATAATATCTTCTTAAAATTAGACTCCAGCATGATTTTTAAATTTCACGTTCTACTTAATACTATACCCTCATGAAAAATTTTACATCTCCGAATATTCTTTCAGTTAAAAATATGTAAATCTGAATATTTTTTTTATAATAGGATATTTTTAAGATAAATTTTATAAAACTTTTCATGTTTCATATTCTTCTTGAACTACTTCCTAAAATTCAACTTCTGAGATTAACTTTATGGAGTTGCTAGCTATTTTTTTGCTAAACGTGCCACTAATTAAAATCTTTAACACATTTTCATTCATATTAGAGGCTTCAATTAGACTGCTTTCAACAAAACTACTTAACTACTTTCTAAATCTTTATCTATATCTCTCTTTTAACGGTCAAAGAAAATCCTCAAGATTTGCTGTATTATGGAGCAATTATAAGATTTAAAATAAGATTTAAATCGCTTAAGATTTACTAAAAAGATTTTTTAACTTAAATCTACTTATTTATACAATTAGCTCTGCTATCTAAGCCTCTAAAACTTCCTTTCTCCATAACACACATATCCTTAACAAAGTGTTAAAAGAAATTAAAGAAGCACTTAACTTTTAACTTCAAAAATTGACAAAGCAATTAAATTTCATAATTTCTTACATTCTCATATCAAATAAAAAAGCTATCAGTAATTTTAAAAAAAATTACTTCGAAAAAGAAAATCGTTTGTACCAAAAAAAAAGTTGCTTTAGAGTACATAAAAGCCATATGAGTTATGTCCAAGCCTTTATCCTTTCTTTCTCTGTACTTTACATAGTAAAGAGTAACTGCGCCGCTTTCACAATCTTCACAGCTTTCACAAAACTCCACAGCAATTCTTAAGCTCCATTGAATACGTCCAAAAAATACTGAATTTCTATTATCCTCTTTTTTTTGGACATATAAAAACACATCCTTGCTTATAGTGAATTAACAAAACCAACAACAAAAAAAGCAAAACAAAAATAAAATAAAATAAATCCATAGCAGACAAAAATAAAATCCACCCGCATTTTAGTTAATTAACTCATTTGGATTCACTACGCTTTTCAAATTGCAAAACATACAAAAATATTTCACATTAATTGATTTGTTAAAAAATGTTCAAAAAGATTTTGGTCAGTATCAACTAAAAGCATACAGAAACGGCATCCTCATGCTCCTTATATGGCTATAGCTATAGCTGTGGATGCCGATGAAGTTGTCGAGTCGCTGAGTTACTGATGAGTTGTTACTGATGGTATGACGGAAGGAGTAGCGGCTATGTTAAATAAGTCATTATGAAAATTGCTTAAAATCCTTTTATTTTAGATTTTTCCTTTCTGGCTGTTGTTGTTGTGCTCCTTTGTACCGAAAAAAAAATTCAACCCATGAAATGTTTTAAGTTTAAAGCATTTTTGCTTTTTGGAAAACCACAAATATTTCATTAAACTTATTTCAGAAAATGATAGATTTTTATCAATGGACGTTGTTGTATAAAAGTTCGCTGATTGTAGAAAATAGATAGGAAATGCTTTGATACCCGGAAATAATTTCTTTCAAAAGCAATTTAAAATTGATATCCTTTATTATTCTTATGAATGCTGGTTCTTATAATAAATAAGGTAAAAGAAAGGTAAACGAAAGTTCAATGTACCTAATTAATATTTTTAATCCAATGACAGTCTCTATTTGGGATAGAAAAGTGGTTAATAATAAAGTAATTTAATTATAAAAATTAATTTTTAATTAAATGATTTTTTGGTCTGGTCATATAGCTGTTTAAAGAAATTTTTGGACTGTCCAAAAAGATGTTTAAATAAATTTTGGACTGGCTCAATAGCTATTTAAATAAATTTTAAACTGACCCAATACATGTTTTAATAAGTTTTTAGAACAAATTTAACTATAAAATTTAGTGTTTAAATAAAATAAGTATTGAACTGTCCCTATAGTTATTTAAATAAATTTTGGATTGATCCAATAGCTCTTTCAATAAGTTTTTGGAACAAATTTAATTGTAAAAATTAGTTATTAATTAAAGGAATTTTTGGATTGTCCATATGACTTTTAAAAATAAATTTTGGACTGTCCCAATAGCTGTCTTAATAAGTTTTTGGAACAAATTTAACTATAAAAATTAATTTTAAAATAAGGCTGGACTGTCCCTATAGCTATTTAAATAAATTTTTAACTTGTCCCAATAGCTGTTTTAATAAATTTATACAACACATTTAACTATTTAAATTATATTTTAAATTAAAGAATTTTTAGACTATCCATATAGCTATTTAAATAAATGATGGACTGACCCAATAGCTGTTTTAATGAATTTTTTAAATATTTTAAAAATTTAAATATTAAAATTGATTTTTACTTAAATGAATTTTCAAACTAGACACATAACTGTTTAAAGGAATTTTTAAAGTAAGCATATAACCTATAAATAAATTTTTGGACTGATCCAATAGCTGTTTTTTAATGAAATTAAGGGGCTTCCTATATAGCCGTTTCGTATACAACCAAACACATTTCAACAGTGATCCTTCGAAATAATTTTTGGACCGTTTATAAAATATATAAAATTAACTGCTAATTATTCAACCCGGTCAAAATTGAAAGGTTTATATCACTATTAATTAATAGTATTAGATACAGTTCTATGTAAAAGAAAATTATTTTTTGTTTATAAATTACCTAATAATATGCCAAACTTTAATACTTTCTACTGTATTAAACCTATAACAAGAAAGCAGCAAGACCGTCATTGCCTGCTACCAAAACTGCCAAAATTTGAAAAATTTTCTTCAACAAGTGCATTCATTCTCACGGGGATTGAATTTCAACAAGTGCCAAAGATACAAACGTCGAGTCATTCTTTGTATTCCTTTTAGTGAGACAAAAGAAAAAACATTATTATGACAAAAAAATTCATAAATATAAGGACAGTTTTGTTTCGGAGAATAGTATTTAAAGTACTATAAGTAATAAAATTAAATATGTATTCAATTTTCTTGTTACCTTAGCTCTTACTCGAAACTTAAAGGTAACCAAAAAGGATCCAAAAACTTAAATCGAAAATATGCAAACACAAAAGTAAGAACTTAAATCCTTAAAGCTTTTTGAATCAACAATATTGGGTAAACATTGTGGTATATTTATTTAAAATATTTTTTAATGCAGCAATTATGAATTATTAAATGGTATAATAATCGATTTTCAAGTATTTACTGGCTTAAGTGTAGTCAAAAAACAAAACACAAAAAAAAAACAAATAGTCCAACCCGCACAAAGGACCTTGTAAATTCAAATTCATTCAAAATACAACAAAATATAAGGAAAAAAAATGGAAATAATAAATATTATAAAAATAATTTTCAAGCTTAAGCAAAACAAAGTACAACAACGTCTGGCATTTGTCTTTAGTTGCAACCCTTCGGTATCCTAAGAGCTTTTAAATATTATAAATTTATACGCGAAAAGTATTTATGATGACAAATATAACTGCAGGCTACGACATGCCCACATACAAACAGACAAAAAGTTTGAAATATAGCAAAAAGCAAAGAGTACAAAGAAATGAACAAAATCATCAACGTACAGCGACCAACAAGCATCAACTAAGGATACACCATAAGAATCCTTCCATATCCTGTCAAAGCAACACGGCTGGGCATTATTGTCAGCGCAATGTTGGCGACAAAGACTACTCGTTCACACACACAAAATTCTAACTACGAGGAATGACTGCTCGGTAAAAACGGTAAAATGGATTTTTAATACCATTGCAACGACATTGATGATGACGTATCAAACACTGACAATTATACCGACGATGATGATGAAGATGATGCCATTGTTGATGCTACTCATATTGTTGTTGTTGGTGTTGTTGTCGTTATTGAAGAGTTTTAAAGATTCTGGTACGCGTTTGGTTTTTCATTATTCCGCTGTACTCAAAATAGCCTGAAGGACATTGGTAGAACGCCGCAACGAGCTCCTCGCGTTTATTTGTTTTCCGACAACTTGTGTTGTCATTCCCAAAGTCGATAATGTTTAATCAGAAGATTACAAGTTCGACCACGAAGACGAAAAGGAAATTATCTGGGTTTGTTTTTCTGTGTGACTGCATGCAGTTTATATAGTCCTCCTTCTCTCTCTCCCTCAGTGTGTGATTGTCAATACAAAAGATGATGGCTAAAGTGATTTGATTTTTTTGGAGCATTTTTTTTTTGAAAGAGTTGGCCAACTGGAAGGAGCAGTCAAATGGAAATTTAAAGTATGATTTAAGCTATTTTTAAGAATTTTTTTTTGTCTATAAAGTGCTAGCTAATAAAATAGTTAAAATTCTTGATTAGTAAATGGAGAGTCACTTAGAAAAATTGTCCAAAAAATATAATATATATTTTTGACATTATATATTCTTTATATTCTATATATTCATTATATATTCTTTAAAAAAAAAATTTTATAAAGTTCTAGCTAATAAATTAGTTCAAATTTTCAATTAATAAATAAGGAAGGAGTTTCTTTAAAAAACCACCAAAAATGATAATATATATTTGCAGTATTTCATATGCATAGTCTAATGAAAATTTAAAGTATAAATTAAGCTATTTATTGGAAAGTTCAAATTTTAGATAGGTAAATGATAAACTTCTTAGAAAAAGACATTGTATGAAATATATAATATGTATTTATGACATTATATATATTCTCTCTCGCTCTCTCTCCCTCTCTCTCTGTCTGTTTTCTCTTCCTCTGTTTCTGTATCTTCTCTTTCTCTCTCTCTTCTCTCCCTCTTCCTTCTTCTCTCCATCTTCTCTCTGTCTCTCCCTCTCTATCTCTCTTCTCTCCCCCTTCTTTCTTCTCTCTCTCTCTCTTCTCTCTCTTCTCCCTCTTCTCTCCCTCTCTCTTCTCTTTCTTATCTTTCTCCTCTTTCTTCTCTTTCTTCTCTCTCTTCTCTATCTCTCCTCAATCTCCTCTCCTCTCTCTCTCTCTCTCTCTGTCACTCTCTTATGTTATATATACAGACATGGGAAGAATAATTAAAGGCCTCAATATTATTAAAATCATTTTGCAACAATTGTCTGTATTAATGAGCTACTACTGTATTATTATTTTACTGCCTATTACGATGTATTTTATATTTTGCTGTAAATTTTTAGTCGCATAAGCCAAAAACCATTATTAGTTAAACCATTGGCAATAATTGTCTGGATTATCAAGTTGTTACTGTATTAATATCCTACAGTCTAAGACTGCCACAATGTATTCCTTTCTTTGCATTAAAATAAACAATTCACGTTAAAGTTATAACTTTAGCAATTAGTTTTAGTTGTTTATTTACGATATAATCGAAAGCTCATTACTTCCGGCCTTATTCCACAAATAATTTTCCGAAACATTACCAATAATCAAACAATATTTTTTAATAAAAAACCAATAAGAAAATATAAAACAAAAAATTTGCCAGACTAATTTGCCAAAAGTTACCAAAAATAAACTCCCACCATGGCCATTCCTTGATTTTTTTTTGTATACCATACCATATACTGTTAACTATTCGGCACCCCATTTACGAAGGCACGACCTGTACCAATAGTACCCAAAATTTTAGTTGGCTTATCGATATAAACGATAAACTATAAATTTAAAACCCAGCGGTAAGCAAAAGTTTTGGCATTAAAATGTATTTGCAATTCAAGCAAAAGAAAAAAATGGAGGGGAAGGAAACCTTGTAAATTGCTCACAACAATGGATATATTTAAGGATACTCCAGTATAAATATACTTCTAAGGCAATAGTTGTTATGTATTAATTTGGCTCAATTTAACCCGTAATGACTTTAAAAGTAAAATTAATGAGGGTCTACAAAAATCGTTATACCAAAGGTAGCAGAGAAGTTATAGCAAAAAATATTAAATTGTAAAGGACAATTACACCACACTTTTTGTTTGTAGAAAAGTTTACTAAAGGATACGAGTAGTATGGAAAAGGTATTTGCTTTGAAGCCACAACATGTTCTAATTCAAACGGAGCTTATACGAATATATGTGTATGCATGGAATAGTTTAGGTTTTAAATAAATAGTTTTTAATAGTTTAAACTATTAATGTTGAAAAGTAAGGAAATAAAAAAAAATATGTGTAAATAAGAGAAAAAATTTCTAGAAATCTAAAGGACATAGTACTAAATTTTAAATTTTATATTAAAATATTCCACATATCAAATTAAATTTATTTATATATTAAAACTTATTTAAAATATATTTTAAGATATGAGAATAATATATAATATCTAAATTAAAAACTTTTATTTTACCAAAATTTCGACGGCTACAAAATTCTAAGCCCAGTACTGTAAAATAAAATAGGGACTAATAAAGTAATGAGCTATTTCGAAAGATCACTGATGTATAGATTGTTGTTATATACGATATACAGATTTAAAGTACATTTTGTCGTGTTTAATTGCGGCTAAATAAATACTAATTACAGTGAGATAGTGAAATAGTTGTTGTGGCGTACATGCCTAAATAAGTACTAATTACAATAAGATAATAAAATATCTGTTGCGGTGTAAGTGTCTGAATAGACACTTATTACAATGAGATAATGAAGTATCTATTGTGGCAAATACGTCTTAATTAATAGCATATAATTATTAAGGAAGTCCTCGACTAATCAATTTATTTCATCTAACATTAAGACACATGTTCATATATGATTAATATTGGTATATAAAAATACTGGAAAAAACGGTATTTGATGTCCACCAAAATATACTAATAATTAAATATAAAAATTTTATTGTTGAATATCTTTACTAAAAATTTATTTTAAAATTAATTTTGTATAAATTAATAATTCTTCAGTTCTCAAGATGATATATTATTTTGTCATGTCTACACTTATTACTTTTAAATAATTATTAGTGATATAATTTTTTTATAAATTATTAACTGATTATTAATTCAGTTCACTCAATTACTGATCGTTTTTATAACAAAATTTTCTTTAATTAATAAATTTTTTTTCAAATTTTTTAGAGAGCTACCTTGGCCGAAAAGGAAGTGAACACACTCAAGGAGCAATTATCCACCAACACAACAGCAACAGCTGACGAGAATACAACAGCGAATAGCAATATAACTGAAACAACAACAACAGCAAATTCGATTGATTCAACAACAGACGCAACCATTACAACAATCCCACCAAATAGTAAATTACTTTCACCAACAACACTCAATAACAATAACAATTTTGCAAATAATAATACAAAATTGTTGAATAGCGTTGCTGCAGCAATAACATTACATCAAAACGGTGGTAATTTATTAGCAACAACACCATCACCATCTCCACCACTCTCCGATAGTGGCATTAGCAATACAAATTCAAATCAATTAAACACCCTCAACGGTGTCAACGGAGGTTGTCTTAATCCAAAACTCTTCTTCAATCACGCACAGCAAATGATGATGGAAGCTGCTGCTGCTGCCGCTGCTGCAGCTGCAGCCGCCGCTGTACAGCAACAACAATCACCAATGCATTCACCTATGCAACAAAATCTTGATGCCGAAGAAAATGGCAATATCAATTCCAATACCCACTCAACCAATACCGATGCCAGTAAATTGATTACAACACTAACCGCTGAGATGAATATATCAAAATTAGTTAAGGATAACACGACAAAAAATCAAATTGTTGCCAGCAATGAGGACAACAATGATATATTAGATAATGTTGCGGAACAGCGTGTACGCGATATTGTTGATCATAATGTTGATGATGATGATATTGATGCTGAAGACAATTGTCTAGAAAGAACTGATGAACATAGCCTAAATGTTAGCAGTAGCGATAGTAGCAATAATAGTTGTAGTAATAGCAAAAATAATAATAATTTTAGTGCGAATAGTTCGAATGTTGGTTGCAATCAAACAACCGAAAGTTTACATGAAGGTGATAATATGGATAATGATCACCTTCAGCAACATGTTGCCGGCGTTGAAAGTGGGAGAAACAATAGCATCGATGTTGATACAACAATGAATGCAAGCAATCATGCTGAATTATTAGCTGCCAAAGATAAGAAGGTATGTTTTTACGAAATTTTTTTTAATATATTTATATTATTATATTTTTTTTATAATAATAAATAATTTTTTATAATTGTTTAAAAAAAAATTAACGAATTTTAGTAGCCAGTACATGCTAGAACGTAATTAGGCACTTTTCAAATGTACTTAATGAACACTAAATTAAGCATCTGTTTCAATATACAAAATATGACGTGTCTGTTAAGTACTAATTAAGACTTTATACAAATCTTTCTTTATTGAAAAACCAATCAAATAATTAAATTAATGCTTCAGTCTTTTAAAGGCTTATATTATTATTAAGATTTTAATATCCTGTAGCAATGCTAAAAATTTCTAATTCGCATCCTCCTGCGCCTCAAGTTATTCCCTCAAAAATTAAGTCATTTCGTTGCAACAAAGTATCTTTTTCTCCATTTTTTCCCAAGTATTATTTACATTTTAAAAATTATGTAAAATCGCTTTTGCCTACGCAAACAAACTGTAATTGATATGCTATCAGCTACAAGTTGAAAAAAAGGTGAAAAGTCCTTTAGTCACACCCTCACACCGCATTTAATGAAAACATCTTTTAAACGCTTTTTATTTGCTAAAAGCTCAATGAAATGTAAAACGTTAAGATACGACGACTAGACCACCGCAGACAGCAAAGAAGGCCAACCAAGCAAATTTCTTGACTCAGTCAGTCAAGCCAAGCCAAAAGGACGTGCAGCAGTTACGCACAATTGAAAAACACTTTTTTCCTGCAACTTAACAACTTTCCAAGCTAAGTAGAAAAAAAAATCCTAGTACCCAGAAAGTAGCTGTAAAATTACGGGAAACATTTTAGGTTAGGAAGAAAAGAGTAGCGGCAGATAAAATGCCGGAAAAAAGGCAAACGAATGTGTTGCTTTTTGTTTTACGCGGAAATCAACGGACTTTTGACTTTGACTTCTCTCGGCTACAAGGGATTTTCCCTTTTATTTAACAATGGAAAAAAATTAAAATACAAAAAAAACTTCTTGTGGTTTTTCTTAAGACTGTGTCTACCCTACTTTTCACAGTCTTCAGTTTTCCTTGCCTTTCCTTCCAATTGCCCGCATTTGTAAAGCTCGTTGCGATATTTTTTTCAGAAGAATTTTTTTCTGAGAAGGATTTTTTGATTTTATTTTTTTTCTAAATTTTTTTTTTTGTTGTATAAAAAAAGGACTAAAAAGGTTTAGCTATATCATTATAATATTGACAAGACAATTTTTACGCCTTCAATTGTATAAAGTTTGGCAATTTGGTTTATTATTTGTTTAGTTGTCAAATTTGCTTCCTTTGAATGGTTTTCATTATTTTTTTTGTTTTTTTTTTTTGTATTATTTATTTACTTTTATTGAAAAATGAAGTTTGATTTGTTGATTGTGTTGAAAATTCGTTTAAAATTGTTTAACTTTGTTGGCATTACGTTATTTTTATAAAATAACACACAAAAGAGAGTAACAGAAAGGATATGAATCGGGTCGTACGAAAGGGTTAAGGGTTTTAAAAGGTACGTGTTTGTAGGTCAAAATATCAGTAAATCAATTTTAAAGCATTCAAGTTTATTCAACTGTAGAAAATATTTAAATTTTTTAAAATATTTAGATTTGTTGAAACAGAAATATTGTCAACAAATTGCGATATTTTAAGTATTTAAGTATTATTTAAAAACACATTTTCGTTTATCGTTTTTTTTAATAATACGGTGTTCTTAACACAAGTATTCATAGCATGCGCTAATAAACGCCCTTACTAATAGTCCTAGATATTCCGCCGGTACCAATTGAAGCTAAACGTTTGATTATAGTTTCCAGCTTGAGAGTGAGGCAGGCCTGACACCTCTGTTGTTCTTTGAATCACAGTATCCGGTTGGAGTATGCAATACCCGATTATATTTCGAAAATCGGTTGTCTTGCTTTTTTGAAATTTGAAGGGTTTCATTTTGAGTTCGGTGTTCAACAGCTACTGCATGATGCTTATTGAAAAGTTCAGCTGAGCTGAGCAGCCCTTTGTTTTTTACAGATTCGTGTATATTAGTTCATTTAAGCCTTTAAAATTCAGAATAATTTTAGCCACAGTTATAGATGAGTATCTTATATCGTATAAAGAAATACAACTCTGTAATGTTGATTCTACACTACAAGTTAAAGTTAGACTTGAAGAGAGACTTTAAGTCGATGTGGGGTACACAGTAGATCTCTAGGTTACAATTCAAATTACCCAAATATAAGTATAATATGTTTATGCTTAAAATTTAATTCAATTAATTTTGTTTAACCCACAACTACCAAAATACAATTATTAAAATTTTTACTAATTGGATCATATATTAAGTACAAACAACACCTCTTCCCCAAAATAACTGAACTTGAGTTCCATACTAAATTAGATACTATCTCATAAACCATACAAATTCCTGTCTAGACATATTTCATACTAGCTACGTTCCGTTCGTACTTAACAGTAAAACTCTTTAGCAAAATTTTTCAACGCACTTTTTATTTGCAAACTTGTGACCTTCTGATTTGTTTAAAATGTCAAAAATGCCATTGATCTTGTGCGTTCTGATCTCTTACACACTGCAGCAGCAGCATATCTTCGTATCTTTGTATCTCAGCAAATATCATGGATACAACAGCCACAACATCAACAAGTACTTGACTTTAGAATGACAAGAGAAACAACAACAAACACTCATATAAGGAAAAACTAGAGTTTTTTTATACACAATTTATCACTTTGGCTGCCGTTTTTAATGACTTCATCTGCATCTTTTTTTCTGCACTATTTTCATTTTTATTTCCATTTTTTTTTCATTTTTCAGATGCAAGTATTTTATCTTTTCTTTCTATACAACAATTTTCCCTTTTTAATATTATTAAGAAGTGCATACGAGTGAAATAAATGAGTATTCAACAACTGGTGAGGGAATCTGAAAAAGAAAAGTGCGCTTTTTGTGCGCTCATTTTTTATTCAACTTCAGTTTTTTTTTCTCACTCTGAACTGTTTTCTTTGAGATACAAAAGAAGAAAAGTTTATCTTTAAATGCGCTACTTAGACTTTGTTAATTACATGTGTTTGTTTTTTCCATTAGTGTCATTTAAACAATAAATAAAAAGAAAAATTATTAATATTAATAGCAACAACAACAACAAATCTCACAACAACTGCTACATCACTTCGCCATTACTGTAGACAAATGAACTAAGAAGAAAGACAATATAATAAATACAACTATAAAAGATACAAAATATCAATGCAAGAAAAAAAAGATACAAATTCAATAAAAATACTTTTGAGGGGAAAAACTGATCTTTAATAATGATCGCGGTTTTTCTTTAGTTTGTTTGTATATATCATTTTGCCCTTTCTTTATTATTAAAATTTTTTTTCTCTATTTTTTATTTTTATATTTCTCAGACATTTTATAACGACGTCGACATTATGACACAAATTATGAAAAGATTTTCCAGTCAGCTTTTGTTTATGAGTTGGTTGGGTAGAATGTGAGTTTTACCGCCAATTATAAAGGAAATTGATACTACGCTTAAATACAATATTAGGGTTGCCAATATCATAGTAACATTGGTTTTTAAGTGATTTTTTGTGGTTTCATTAAATGTTTAGAATTTTATTTACAAGATATGACTTTAGTAATTTTATAATAATAGAGATAATTAAAAATTAAAAATACTACATAGGTTAGGTTAAGGTTTCTCGAGGATCCTAAAGATCTACTAAGACTTATTGGCACATTGTCCCCTTGTCCATCTTGTATTAAGTTGCTAAACACAGATAGAATTCAACAAGTATTTGTATGATATCAGCGATATGCCCAGGTTCTTCAGGTGTTCCGAATGATTACCTAAAGTATCTCGTCTGCCTTGCAGTTACCGAAAATATTTCAATGTACATGAACCCAGAGTGACGATATGTTAAACTGCGTCGATATTTCGTTTAAAAATATATATATACATAGAAATCTCATTTGTATTTACATATGTAAATATGTAGAAATATATTTGGAATATGTTTACAACTTGGAGTGCACGTTTAAAAAATCCTATCCTAAACTATATCTTTCCGAATAGCGATTACATCCAACTGAAACACAGTGTAATGATCAAAAGCCTATAATATAATAATTTATTTAATATAATTTTATAAATATAAAGACTTGTCCTCTGAGAAAACTCTAATGCTTATATCACTATATACTTTGGAGCCGTCAGTATAAAAGGTTAGACCCTCTTTTAATGCAGAATATTTCGTTTCGGTATACTTCATTACTACTTCTTGTTTTATATATAATATGTAATGTTATTATGATCAAAGTTAACCACAATTTTAAACTATGTATATACTATTTCAAAATGACAATATGGGGTCTTGGTTGAAAATTGTAGCATCTTTGCTCAAAATAGTAGCATCCATGTCCAAAATAATAGCATCTCTGTCCAAAATACTTGTAATCCGCTTGCCTGGTTTGGAAGCTTTTCATGATAGCACAATAGAGGATCATGTCTTATAAGTGAACTCTTATTATATGTGAAGAGTCACCATTTAATTGTGTTTAAATCTTATTTTAGCACTGTTACTTTCATTATGGTTACTCTGTCCAAAATAGTGGCATCTTTGTCCAAAAAAAACTTCAATCAGCTAACGTGCTGAAAAATTTCTTTATGATATCTTTATGATTATTGATAAAATTTCAAAGTGAATCTCTTCTATTCTTAAGACATTACTGCATATTTTCTTGAGCATTTGTTTTTTTTTTTTTTGTTTTTTGTTAAATTTTCTTATATGTTAAAATATATGTTTCTTGGGAGATCGGAAATTAGTAGTACTGTGAGAAAATCTTATTTGATTATTTGGAACTACCTGATATCTTTCAACTTTTCACCATACAATACCGTACCGTGCAGTTAATGATCGAACTTTGTACATTCAATTGCCTATCTTAAATGTCGAAAACGCAAAGATAAAATTACTTTAATACTAAACCACACGTAATTCCATTACCAAATCATTGACTTGTACTTTTTTCGCTATTTTATCTTTAATATAAAATAACGAAAAAAAAAAAAAGAATTAATTACTCATAAAAATCATTACTTTTGGTACGCTGTAATGAAATTTTTTCTTCGTATTAAGTAACCGCAGTGGATCATAAAAATTTAAATCACAGCTTCAATTCCATTATTATTGATATAAGGTTTTTTGCTCAATCTTATTTTATTTTATTTTTTTTTTTTGTTTTTTTATTTTGTACTTAGCTAAGTTTTACTACTAAATACCAAAACCTTACTCATAGGTTTATTTTTCGGTATTTGATATCTTTAACATCCGGCATACATTCAATATAATTTCCGGTATGGAATGTTTGAGCTCATACTGCCGCTACTACTATTCAATATTCAAACCTAAAATTTTTTTTTATTCAATATAAAAACAATTGTTTTTTAGTTTACACTTTAACATTAGCTAAAACAATTTTTATCATCTACGAAATTTTTTTTTTTTTATTATTATTATTGTTACTTAAGTAATGAAATTTCAAAATTGCCATAACGTAACGTATGCTTATAAATATTCAAAATTATTTTGAATTTTTTTCACAATTTTTAATATAGATATTGTGTAAATAAATGTTTTACGCCTGTTTACTCATTCGTCCATTACATATTGAATTTTTCTAACTGTAAAATTGTTTTATCTACATTAAATTATTATATAATATTTAAATATATGAACTGAAAAAAGGTTGGAGATAGTCATTCATCGACAAATCGCCATTGTTTCGAATATACCATATACCATGGAAGTGTCATATGAAGTGTTAATAAATTTACTGAAGCATGTTGCTTTTGTAGTTCTTATAGCTCATACGTAATATATATAATATAATGTCTATAAATATATATGTACACATATTTATATACATATCGACCACTACATATTTTTTTCTTTTTTATTTTATTTTGAGAATTTTAATTTCTATATGCTAATTCGATAAACATTAGAAATATATATTTTCTATTTATACACATGGAAATTAATTATTTTTTCTAATTTTTGGGTAAAAAAAAAATCATACAAAAATATTTGAAGCGAGATAAGCCTTTGTTGAATATTTATGTGGTTTTTTTTTCTATATTATTTTAAGCGATAAATTTTGGTGGTTAAAAATGTTCCGAATGTTATATATTCATATGTTTAGTTTCACACTTCAAAAACAATCAAACGGAAGTTAATTTTTTATTTAAATATAAATCATAAAGCCAACTTCAAAAATCACAAAAACAAAAATCAACAAGAAATAAATTATAAAATTCAATTTAAAATTCCAATGAAATAAAATTCATTTTTATCGCTTTTAAATTCAACCACAAAACCATATAAATTTCAAATAAAATATTTGCAATCATAGACATATATGCATACTTTAATACATAGTATAATAATTTTATCTTACTTTATATTGCTGACCAATTATGATTATTAATGTGCTGAACTTTTCATTAATCTTTGATCATTTTGTATGTAATATTTCACATTTCTAGCGCCGTAGAAAAATTTTATATTAGTAGAATAAAGAAACCAACCAAGACATCACATTACATACCCAACTCAAATAAATCGAAAAATATCTTTGACTAATTAAATGATTTGCCAAAAATGCTTGGGATTCTAGTATACTTGCCGCCAACTCTATTACCAATAAATATGCTTAAGCCGCAATAAGTACTTCTTCATCCGCAAAACATTAGCAAAATATTAGCCACCTTCGAATGTTTCTTTCAACTGAAATTTTGTATCTGTCAAATATTTACAGATTCCTCATAACTACTGCGGCATTGCGATTAATCAAAAATATCTCTGCCCGCCAACGTAGTCAGCTGCGGCAACATTATTATCATTATTCGTACCAATTATAGCATAATGAAGTTGTTGAACATCATTAGCAAGTCTAGCTGTCTAGCAAGTACTCTATAAATATATATTTTATGGTATATATATAAAATAATCTATTTGGTTGCGGTCGCAGTATATTTGTCGCATAACAAATATGCAACATATGCGCTCATCAAATCAATCCACAGAAAAAAAAAACAGAATAATATAAAATTTCCAACTCTCGAAAGAAATAAAATCTAATAAAAAAAATTGAAACTATCTATGAAAAATCGTTCAAGAATCAGCTAACGCACTTGTCGTCTTCGATGATTTCATATCCATACGTATCATTTATATTGAATTTTTGTGAATTCGGTAGTGCTGCGTATCGCAGACCCAGACACAATTTGCAGAAATACTTGAGATTGTTTTTTTCTTTTATTTTATTTACTACACTAAAATGCAACTGAATTCAACCAAATGTCTTTTATATTGCAAGTTATGCATCGAAGTTCTTCTTCTTCTTCTTTTTCTTCGTTTTCATATTGCAATCATATGCCGACACGTCTGTGACCAATCTAACCAATTTTTATATGCGTTCTATATCTTGGCTCATTGCACCCCATTTCACCGCACTGCACCGCACAGCTGTGCAGTGCAGTGCAGTGCAGCGCAAGAATCAGCGCTACGACGAAGTGCACTTAACGCTGCAATCGTCTAATAAATTTGATTTGGTGTAATACATTTGCCAGCGTCAACCAAATCACTTATTTGAACTGTTCGAATTGTAGATTGTAGATTGTAGATACAGATACAGATACGAATAGAGATACTCGTTCATTTCCCAGCCTAGCCGAGCCATTGCAAATCGTTAAAATCGCTCGCTTTATGCATATTTTTATTAGATATTTTTCAGAAATGTTCATAAAGAGCCTTTAACGTGAATATTTTCTTTTTTAATATCTGTTTATTTAGCTAAAAATTTATTTGTTACACATGTTCATAAATATTGTGACAATATTTTCTCAAGAAAATAAAATACATTTTCGCATTATTTAGATACATATATCGCGTCCAGAAATATTGGTTTATTTCTGTTGTTTTTTTTTTTTTTGTTTTTTTTATATTTTTAGTCATGCCAACAAACATCTTTGTTTTGATCGACAGTTTAAAATGCTATTTCTGAAATGTTTATTATGTTAAGTGTCATTTGTTGTTGTTGGCTAAGACATTTATCTGTATGCTTTATTGGTTAAAATAATCACTTAAAGATACTTTATTATTGAGTTTTTCTTTTAAATTAATTTGCGGTGTAAGTACAAGTAAGCGAGTATTGGAATTAAAATATTCCTTAAAATTTTCCTTATATAATATTATATATTAGTATAGTATACCTTAATATTAAGGTATATAAGGTAGTTATGATTTTTAAATGATATTTACAAAAACTAAAATTAAAGCAAGAGTCAAAATAGCGAACAATGAATTTAAAGAAGTAGAGATTAAAAAAGGAATCAAGAGAACAAAAAAGATAGAATGACAGACATATAGAAAAGACAGACATAAAGCTATTACTTCCTTCTTGAGGACAGCAAGAGCAATAGAACAAAAATAGATAGTATGACGGACATATAAAAAAGTCAAACATAAAGCTATTACTTCCTTCACTTCCATGAATGTGAGGACACCAAAAGAACAAAAAAATACGGTTAGGCAGGCAGAAGAAAGTAAAGGAAAGTAAACACTAAGAATAGGGCTATGGAGCTTTAGTAGAGCTGTACAAAAGAGACAGCAAGAAAAGTCAGAAAAATGTAATTGGAGATGTCGGAGCAACAAGAGACAGCAACAAAAAGAAACTAAAATTAAGCATGAAGAAGTAGGCAGAAAGAAATAAAGGAAAAGAAAAACTAAGAGTAGAGCTATATAACAAAAGAGACAAAAAAAAAGAGAGGAAAGGTAAAAGATTTAAAAGATAAAAAAAGGAGGTTTCAAAAAGTGTGAAAAGCGTATGAAAGCAAAATAAGTGTTTAAAACTTAGGAAGCCCCTTACTTTGTCAGAACCATAAGGTCAGAAGAACCAGAGGAAAAATATAAGAAACAAATGGCAAGATACAAAGAAGTAGCTATAATGGAAATACGGCATCTAAAGAAAGAGAAGAGGGTATAAGAAAAAATCTTGAAAATAATTGGAAAGAAAATAGGCAGAAGTTAGAAACAATTTGCAGTAACAAATAGATTTAAAGTTGCTAAAAATTTTTTACCAACTTATGTACTTGTGCTCGTTATGGTACCTCAGCGTTGGTACGTACATAGACTAAAAGGTCAGTATGCGACCAATGTCGAAAAAACAACCTGGCAATTTTATGAATTTAGCTAAGTCCTAATATTGCCGTACTGCTTAGGTATGCGCAGATATTTTTGAGGATAATAAGTATTTTAGATGATATTACAAAAGTATAGTTTGAAGCCTAGCATATCTGCCCGTTAGAATATAACTATAAACGACTTAAAAACTCAATATTATAGTAAAATGTGTTTATTTAATTATTTTATCAAGAGAGAAATAGATCTATTATCTTAAAAGTAGACAAATTATTATTTCAACATGACTTGAATTCTTTTATGATACGATGTGCATTTATTCTAATCCTAAAGTGCTTTAAGTATTAATAAATAAAAAAGTCGAAGTCATAATGAAAATCCATAACAAAAATTAAAATTCGAAAATGGTATTTTTGTCAATTTATATAAATTTTTATTTATATATATTTTTTCCTTTCATTACACAATTTTTTACCACAAAACAAGCTAAAGGAAATTTTATGGAAAAAAAATTGACAACAAAACTGAAGTAAGCAATTTCGCATTAGCGCAGGATTTGCAGGAATTCCAACAACCCTAAACCAACTCCACCGTCATCCGCTTCAACGAGAACACTCTTCCTATTAATATGAAATGATAATTTTTGTATCTGAATATTTGAATATTTCAGTAAACGATTTTTTGATGTATATTTTCTCTTTTTTTCTTCCTCTTGCAAAAAATAATTTTTATATACGAAAAAAAAAATTTTTTTTTAATTTTATAGAAAAGCGTTCATTCATTCATTATTGCAAAAATAGCTTTTAATGGATTTCGAATGCATTCAGCAGTCATTATGTGTTGAAATAATATGCAATATCTATATATATATATACTCGTATATAGAAGTATATACAAAAACCCGGCATTAAGGATATGGTTAGCGGTGGTGGCTGTTAGGCACGCTAACTTTGTATCTACTGTGCGAATGTATATTTGCATTATTTTACTTTTTATCTACTTGCATTGCAGTTCAACGTAGCTTAGCGAATTTATAAAAGATGTTTTCAAAAAAGCTACAAAAAAGATGAGAAAATAGGAGCGGAAAAAAATAAGAAACGCACTTAAGTAAGTGATACTCATCTTGAACGTTTCACACATTGCGGTGCGGTAAAACGAAACCAAGCTAACAGATTCGCAGATATATATATATGCACTTACATGATGCACTCACATGTGAAAAGGCATATAAATCTAGACGCTGTTAAAACTGACAGTTAATCCAAATGCATAGAAATGCTGTGCATCCTTTCAACTTTGGAGCTTTGGTACAGTACCAGAGCAATGAGTTTCGAATCGGTGGGGCTTACTTGGGTTTAGTTAACGTTGTTTTTGTATCTTTTTGCGCTCAAAGAAGTTGTTGCATTTAATAGCAAATGATAATGATTGATGCTAAAAAATGTAGGAAACTTTAGCTCAGTTTGGCTTAGAGTTTGGGGCGCCAAGTAGAACGTTTATTGTTTGTTATTTGCTTTTTTTCTTTGGATAACTCAAATTGTTGCTTTCTATTGGGTTTTAGATGCTATTCTTATTCCTGCTAGAAGTTGGAGAGATTTCTTTCTATTTTTGTTTTTCAAGTGAAGAGTTTAAGTTAGTGAGAGACTATGATGGATTTATTTTTATCTACTCATCCATTGTTGCTATGCTTGCATATTGCACCCTTTCAACCTTTTGTTCGCACTTTAACTGTAGATTTATGCGCAGGTTGAGATACTTTTTTGCTTTTATATTTAAGTTAAGCAATAGGCAATCATTCAATGTAGTTCTTTATATGAGTGTTGGTATATACGGTATCTATGTGTTTATACTATTCAAAAGCTGTTATAGTTCTTTCTTTCTAATTTCGCTTAGTTGTCTAATGAACGTTTATACGCATATGTGCCAAGCGAACATTTTATTTGTATGTCAGTAAATAATTTATTTTAGCTTAAATATTTACATTAAAGAAATTAAAAAAATTTCTTTAGAAATACTATACTATTACTAATAATACTAATAATGTTTTTTTTTTCTGAAATTTTTTTAAAGTATTTTTCCTATCATTTTAATAGAGGTCTTGTTTTGTTATATAAAGAATAAAGACACAAATAGGTATTTTATGCAGTATGAAAACGCGAATTAGAGTTTATTTTTCTTAGAATTATTTACTTTCAAACATTTGTTTTGAAAATAATAAAAGTTTGTTAGAAAAGCTGGTTATTTATAATATACTGAAATAAATAGAGTAGAAGATATGACACTAATATTATATTAAATAATGGCAGTTTGTAAATGGAGTACATTAAAGCCATTAAAACTAACTATCTAAGAAACTATCTAAAATGACTTAAACAAAATTAATTTTTTATTAATCATCAATTAACTAATGAACCACGCTGCCACCTGTCTACCATCGACCAACTAACGGCACTAAAATGTGAATAGAAGTAATCAGGTCACTAAAGATTTTTAATGGGTATTTAAGTGACATATACAGTATCTACAGTCTTAATTTAACTGAAGCTTCAGTTGTTAAACGAATAATTGTACGATACTTAAACATTGATTTAAACCACATTTAATCACTAAATATGGTTTGATTAAATTAATTATATGGCAGCTAATCATTGATTTAATCAGGCCTTGCGTCATGTGCAGATTCAGTTACTAAATCAGTATAGTATACTGAATGTATATTAATTTAGCGTAGCTAATTATTGATTCAACCTAGTCTTCTGCTATTTATAGATGCCAACTATTTTAAGTAACTAAATATATGATTTGGTTAACTACTACATAAGGTAGCTAATCATTGATTTAAACGGATATTGAACCAAATACTGTTACAGTTACGGAATAAATAAAAAGATAGGGCACTTAATTCTTAACTCAACCACGTATTTTGCTCTATGATGGCTTAGTGGACTGAAGTAAACAACAGCTAATCAATAATTTAACCGGTTTTTATGTCACGCATAGATTTAATTACAGAATAAATAAAAATATAGGATAGCTATACAGATTTAACCGACCCTTAGGCCGATGACAACCACATTCAAACTGACAACCTGAATGTTATCAGTTAACCTGATTGAACTATTATGTCTGTTTGAAAAATACTGTATATTTTTATATTGAAACCATATTCTGAAGTTAATGGATGCGGTTGTAATATGCATGGGACATTACCACATTATTAGAAATATCAACAAATATGTAGGGTACATATAAAAACATAGTTTGCTCTGGCTATTATTCTACATGTAATAAATAGATATTCATCAAAAATATTTCTAAAATGATTCAGTTATATTTAGCTTAATTTATTATAAAAAAACTGTCAACTAATTTAATAAAATACAATTATAAACAATATTTCCATCGCATGCATTTATTCAATACACAAAATATTAAACAAGAATAAACACTTATTCCACATTGTTTATTATTCACATTAAACGTATTAATATTAAATATTCAATGCATATTACATTTAAAAACCATCATAAAAATTAGCTTATTAAAAAAATATTAATTTTGGTATTAAATTTCATTTTCATTTTTCTACAAATGTCAAAAACTGCATGACTGATCGATTGTGCCTACTCATCTGCTCATCCACTCATCTATGTATATCATTGTCATAATTTTTAATTAAATGTATAGTCACAACTCAAACCAACACCAACAACAATATATCAATATAATATTTCATTTACTAAGAGATAACCACAAAATTTAGCTACTTTGAAATTGTGTTGATCTACAGTTGATCTCAGTACAATGACAACAATACAAAGACGATCGCCTGCAACATTTTTGAACCCAATACCGTGCTGTTGCTCTTGCTCTTGCGCGTGTCTTAATCAATATGATTGACCAAGCAATGTGAAACCCTATGCTTCAACTATTAACACTGCCACATTGAGTAAAAAATTGAATTGATCACTCAACTCAACTGTCAAATTTTCATAGCCAATCGGTAATTTGACAGTCTATCTTAAGTAGTCCATCAATATTTAAAGTTATTAATTGGCGCCAGTAACTACTACTATTAATTACTATATATGCATATGCATATACATATATATAACAGTTTTAGGTGTATGATCAGTTGACCATCGATCGATTGACTGACTGACTGACTGACTGGATCGCTATTGTCTATCAAATTTTTTTTTTCACATTTGATTTACTTTTAATATTTTACTATTGATGCGGGGTGAACTGTTGAAATTATTTTTGGTTTCTAAATTTTGAAATGAAACTAATTATAATTTATAGTTTTTTTTTTTGGTTGTTTTTAGTCAAGTTTAGATTGTTTCTTTACAATAAAAAAAGTCCAAACGCACCGTTCCAAAGAAAAATTTGTTTTTTGATTGCTTCCGATCACGAAAGGTTCTCAATAAAATTGATGCCGCCTGTAGATCGTATGCCTGCTATTGATGAGCAGACATTAGAAATCGTTTCGAAATTAGTTTAGAATGTTATATTGATTTTTGTGGTTTAAGGTTTATTATTATGAATAAGTATATATTTTATTTTTTTTTTTTGTATCTTAGTTTCAAAAGCTACAAAATAACTTATAAATTATGAAATTTTTTTAAAAAAACTGCTCTTCAAAGAACTAAGTTTTAACACTATATCACTTTAATATAATTTAAATAATGAATTTCATATTTTGATTCTAATAAATAAATACTTTTTCTAACAAAACTCTATTCACACTTTTTTATATCTATTATATATTTTACTTTAAGTTCACCTAAAATTTCGTTTAAATATATTTTGTAAAATTTTTATGCTATTGTTGTTGTTTTTTTTCTATTTTTTTTTTGTTAACTCCAAAAAATCACTTGTTTAAACACTATCTATCGATAATTCTTAATCTCTTGAAAGCCGGTGCCTGTTTCTAATAAGATCGCTTGAAATAAGAGTCAAAGTTGATTAATTTAATAGGAGAAGAGCGAGCTCATCACATGAATTTGTTTTTCTTTTTTATAGATAGAAATTAATTAAATTCATTTCTTGTCAGTAATGAAAAAATATACCAAAAATTATATTCGAAATGATTTCAAAAAGTGAGATTACAAATCAATACATTTGTACAAATAATTAAGCAAATAAATAAATGTCTGGTTTTGTCTTCTATTTGATTTTCTAAACTTTTTTGATTAAATAAAAATAGAATATATATTTATAATTATTGGTGATAATATATATATATATTTTTTTTTATTTAAAATTGTTGATTTTTTGTCATTAAATTTTTCTTTTTTTTCATATTTTTTTTATTTTTTGTAAAGTGTTCAAATGTTTCTTTAGCGAAAGCATTTATTATTCAAATTTCGATTTTTAGTAGTTAATGGTAATTAAAACGCTAATTGACACAATATTTTATTCGTGAAACTAACGCGAGTTCTGAAGAAATTCGTATAGAATTTATGTTGAAAAATTATTATTTGAAATTCAATAGAAATATGAAATATGAGTGAATACTAATAGTGAAGTAATAAAAACTTTTATATAACTAAAAAGTAATAGAAAATATTCTACTAATAAATAATTATAATAAATAAAATTTTGTTTATACCAATTAAAGCTTATGTAAACAACATAGTAATACATTAAAATTATAATTTAAATAAAAACAAATTTTAAAATAAAAATAAAATAACTAAAATTTGTGTTGTTATCTTTTCATGTCTATTCGAAACCTTTTAACATTTAAATAGTTTCTTTTCGTCATAAGACGCATCACAATTAAATTTATAAACATATAATATTTTAATTGTTCCATAATTTGGAATTAAATTTGTATCGATTAGGTATTGATGTAAAATCATACCTTAATTTTAATATATTTTTAAATTCTTAACATAAACTTTAATCTTTATAAACAACATAACATAATTAACAGCAGTGAACTTTAAAAAATCCATAAATAATAAATATTGGTCAGACCTATAATTTATTTGAAGTATTGTAATTTAATTTCAATATCAATAATAAAAAAAAACTTGAACTAATAATATTTTAAAAAGAAACGATCATAAATAATTAATAATTTAATTAATTAAACAAAATTAATTGATAAATTAATACCACAAACCTTCCTAATAAGATTTAGGAAGACATCTACATGGTTGATAAAGGAGGATATAAGTTTCGGATAAACATACACAAATTTGAAAAATACTAGATACGTTATTTTCTAAGTTTGCAAAGTGGATTGCCTTAATCCGGAACTGAACTTTTCTACAGAAGATTTTAATTTTCTGCTTTAAAAAAAAAATACTCCAAATTATAATTATATATTATATTTTAATAAACTGTTATGTATAAATATACACATAATATTATATTATGCAGTATTATATATATGTGAATTTGTACATATATACATTGATATGTATATATTGTATATTATATATAATTTTTTATATATTTATATATAAATTTCAATCATAAACACAATTATCAGACTATTTTCAACTGATACCCTTAGTACTTTTATCACCCTTAACGAAATAAAAACTTGTATATGTTTCTAAGATCTCTTCTAAAACATCTAAGACATTTTTTTCCTTAAATTATCGGGAAAATACATATCTTGGTACTATCAAACAGTCAATAATGGATTAAAACCAAGAAAAAATACTGTATGTGTTGATTTATTTTTTTTTCCCAGAATTGCGATTATTTTTTCCTATATGAATAGGCGCGAATATAATAATGGGTGTTGTAGGATTTACTGTTTCTTAAGTTCATCAGAACTTTTGCCGATTATATACATACTGTGTCAACCAATCACGAAACTATCGAAAGTTTTTTTAGTATGAAATATCATCTTTCTAATGACATCTAACATAAACCGTTTGGACTTATACAACGCGGAATACAGTTAGCTACAGTCATTTATTGGAAAAAGAATGAATTATTTTTTATTGATTTAATTAATAATATTTACTTTTTCAATACTGAACTTTTACTTACTGAACTTTCAGTAAAAGGTTCTTTTTTTGTTAAAAAAATTGTTTATAGCAATAGTAATATAGTAATACTAATAAAAATGTGAGTGATTTCAATATTAAATAAAACTAATAAAAAACGTAATGAAAAACTTGTCAGAAAAATCAATAAAACATCTATAAAAAAATCAGTAAGAAATCAATTATTGATTACTAGAAAATACAATTGTTTTCATGGAGCATGGATTCTATAACTTTGGTACGTATTCTTAAATTGCATATAATCTCATTTGCATATGAGATTAAAAAAATATGTTAATATATATTTATATATAAAATAACAATACTACAAAATAAGGATATCCTATTGTTTTAATACTTCCGTAAAGTCTACATTATTTTGAAATTGTTTTCATATATAAGTGAATGACAAAATGCCGGTTCGAAAAACCGGGTGTCGTGGTATATAAACATACATTTAATAGAATAAAAATAACTTTTTCAATTGTAATCGTTTGAAGCTATTAAACGCCAAATTTAATTCATTTCACAACCGCACCCATTCTAACGCCCATTTTCTTAGCTCTCATAATAAGTACACTGCAAAAAAAATACTGATTTGGCGCGCTGTAACTTTTTTAAACTTAATTATTTTGCATTGTGAAGCAAATTAGGTTTACCTACACAATGTCAAAGTTACTGGCAAAATAAAGTTTATAAGAAAAACTGTTTGAATGAAAGGAATCAGAAATAAAAGTGCTCCTGCCAAGTAACTCAAATACAACATGGCGTAACCCTTTCTTTACTTTACAAATGTTACTTTTAGATTTTATTTTTTTTTTTTGTTTTTATTTTGCTTTTAACAAAGGAAAAAATAAAATAAAATTCAAAAGTAACAAAAACGTTTAAGCAAAGATTTTTCATAGACATTAACTTTCTATTTTTGCTGGTTTGACGGGCGCTGTTTGTATCTGTAAACGTTGGCATATTTTACTCGGCTGCCGTTTTTTGTCTTCAGCAATATTTATTTTTCGCTTAACTTTTAATATTTAACTTTTCACATGGCATTACTGTTCGAAACCCTGCAGCTACATATTCATCTCAATTTTCCCCCCATTTTATAATGACAGCAAGAAAGATACATTTTCACGACTTGACTTGAAGTACGAGTCTGTCGCAGCGCTTAATCCCATTTTAAGACAATTGATTTATGCCAATCGATTGTTTAAGCAGCAAATTAAAATGTTTATTTCGTTTCATGTGGTCTGGTCTTAAAAGTTACTTAAAGATACTTTTTAATGTTTCAATAATGAAACTTAATCACTAACATATGTAGCATTGCAGTTGATCGGACGGCACACGCAACTTCCTCAGCTGCTACATCTTTCCCGCTTTATGTATGTTTTTTTTTATTTTTTTTTTTTGGAATTGTGGTTTGGGAGTATTTTTTTTTTTTATTTATACTAAAACCATTTTTGGTATTAAGTTTTATACATAAAAAACAATTTTTTATGATTTGTTTGTTGCTGTGTGGCACAAATATAATTATAAATAAAAGAACAACTTTTTCTATAATAAAAAATAAATTTCTAGTAATAAAGTTCTTATTATAAATTTTTTATACAACTTGCAATTATTCAATTCAAATCAATTGCAATGATTTACGATGATTTGAGGATAAATACAATACATCATATACATTGTTTATCTGTATCTGCGCATTTGTATGCAATACTATAATATTATATATATATGAATATATACTGATATGTATACAGATGTATCTACAATGAATTGTGTTTGTAATGTCGCAACTTGTGCAAGCCACAACCTACGTACTTCGACCAATTGCGGATAAATTCAATTTATCACATATGGATTTGGATATTTATTTGTCGTTAGTTCTTCATAATCATTGCTTTAAG
Source organism: Teleopsis dalmanni (assembly GCF_002237135.1). Classification (NCBI taxonomy): domain Eukaryota; kingdom Metazoa; phylum Arthropoda; class Insecta; order Diptera; family Diopsidae; genus Teleopsis; species Teleopsis dalmanni. The sequence continues at coordinate 153,980,474 of NC_051846.1, read as the reverse complement.
TTTGTAAATAAACGATAAATATATACATACATACATACATACATGCATATATTGTATATTCATGTACTAAAAAAATAAATCGTTGATCATCAGAATTATCAGCAGCAGCAGTGCCCGTAGTAGCAGCAACAACAGCAATAACACAGCAACTACAGCAGCAATTGCTACTGAAGCAGCGATACATTTTAGCGAACAGTAGCTGCAAGCGTACTCGGTTTGTGCTCATTTTAAATTTGTTTATTGTCAGCAATGCCATTTGTAGTTGATGACAGTCCAAAGTGACAGCAACAAATGGCGATTTTGATTTTTTTAAATTGATTATTTCCTTATTTTCGTATTTGTTCGAAAAGTTTTTCATGTTGATTTCTATAATTTAAAAATTAAACTGATCAAAAAGAAACAAAAGCAAATCGTACGAGCAAGTATCTCATACATCAATAAAATCAGCTTAACCAAGCAGTTTAGCAAATAGCAAATGGCAGATTTAGTTAATGGTAATTTATTGTTGCTAATAATTTTTAATTTAAATGTGCTTTTTGTGCTTATACATCATTAATAATAATTAAAAGTACTTTTTTCTTTATTATTAATATATCTTTCACAAACTTTTTTTTTAACTACATTTCCTCTAAAAGAGCTAATAGCGCTTCATAAACATATAACTTTACCAGAACCATATACCATATTGTATATAAAAATATATATGGTATGCATATGTAAGTAGCTGTATTTGATTTCAATTTAGAATATCTTTAAGATTTAACGTCATTATAAATATTAACATAGGATTAACGTCATCTTCAAAAGAAAATCACTTATACATTAAATTGATATTAGAGTTATACATAGATTTGATTTCTTGAGAATCAAAAAAACTTTTATATTATTTACTATTATGCCGGGTTATCAAAGCAAATTTTTGTCAACATTTATTGTTTATAAACAAATAACAATTGCACTTGATGTGCTATTTTTAGAACTAACGCACAAACCGCAGCTATATAAATTTAGTTAACTACTATAGTTGTCTTTCAAATTCCAATGTATTTCGACATACTTATTTTTGACATACTTATTTGTTTAAAGACTGTTATATATTGTGTAATTTTACAGAAATAGGAAAATGAAATATTTTTTTTTATATGTCCTGATGTCCTATAGTATGAAATCTATTTTTAAATAAAGACTGAAATTGTAAAAATGGAGAAAATTACTGCCAACCTTTTTTGACTTCTATTTTCTACTACCAACACATTGACATTTTGTTTTCGGCTTCTCTTTTCTCCATTTTTTTAAATTTAATGGCCTATGGCAAAAATTTTGCCTTCGAATAGAGAATAACATTGAAAATATAGGCAAAACTACTACTTTGTATTATGCCAACCTTTCTGTGATTTTTATTTTCTACTACTTACTATATGTCATTCTATTTTCACATCTCTGTTTCTCTATGACTTTCTGTAGGTTCTTTTATTATCTTTTACTTAGCGATTAGCGATTTTTTTTCTAGTTTTTTTCTACTGTTTATCTCTTTTTCTGTTTTGTGAAAACTGCCACCACCTACACTTTGTATTTCTACCATCAACACCTACTATATGTTTCTATTACCTATTCTCTCTGTTTCTATCCCTACTTTCTGCGTTTCTAGCAACTACTCTCTGTCTTTCTATAACCTATTCTCTCTGTTTGTACCTATACTCTCTGCGTTTCTACCACCTACTCTCTGTCTTTCTATTAGCTATTCACTCTATTATTACTTCTACTGTCTGGGTTTCTATCAACTTTTCTCTATGTTACTATTACATGTTCTATTTATTTCTACTACTCACTCTCTCTGTTTGTACCACTAGTCCATATGTTTTTTTTTTTATCTCTTTATAACTTTAGAAAGATTTCTTTTAATAAAGGCATTTTTGATTCGGATCATATATATACATATTATGTACTTTAATTCCTTAATTATTTTTTTTTTTGTCGCTCTATTTTCGCTTTTACTAAATGGGGTTTTGTTCTACAAATTTCATTCTACTGCCATTTTTCTCTCATTTTCATTTTACGAGTATTTACAGGTTTCTCCTCCTACCTTAATATTTTTTTCGGCTTTAATATTTTTATTTTATTATTATTGCTAAAACAAAAGTACACTCGGGGTAACCGCTAGACTCAAGAATTGATTTCACCTCACAACTATAAAGAAATAACTCAGAAGAGTACAATACAGTTAAAGTTATTGGAAGATAACCTATATTACTACCTTAACAAGATGCGTATGTTTACGGTAATCAAATGCCGTCTGTGTCCAGAAAGAAATACCACTTTTAGACTCATTTATTTTATTTTTCCACCATCAGTATGAGACAATTGGAGAATATTATATAGAAAACTTCTATCTCAGAAAATCTATAACAAGAAGCTTTATGAACTATAATCGAATGGGTGAATATCATGTGTTCGGTTAAGATCAGTTGCTAACTCAAATGGTTTACTATGGTAGGAGGACTTGTCTTAGCTGTTAGCCCGAAGCATACTTATGTTCTATTGTCATCTAAAAAGTGTTATTGCTTTTATTGATTTGCCTTCTTCCTCACCCTGTTTTTAATGCAATAATCATTAAATTGATGCATATTCCTTTTGTACAAAAAATAAATTCAATATAAAACAATTTGAATAAAAAATATTTGATAAATTAATAGTGCATTTCCGATGCTCTGCAACTCAACATACTATATAGCACAGCTTAATAGCTTATAATTCAAATATAAAATAAACAATAAAAAATATATATGCCACTCTAGGTATTTTATTAGCAACATTTACTCAACATTTCTGTTGAAGTTCATCAATTGCATTCCCATATCAAATGGTTTTTCATGCATTAGGCAAACAATAGATTAAAAATACTTAATATCTACAAGAACGAACAGAAATAAACGACAGTAAAAAATGAATATGAAAAAATAATACGCAAGCAAATAAAATTCTATAGAAATTGAAATTGAGTGCATCTGATGTTCAGTTGACATTTTTTGTTAGCATTTCATACAAATACTCGTACACAAATACATTAATTTGTTAGCATATTGAATTATAGTAAGTAACATTCATGCAAACAATTCTAAATAAATAACTGCTTAAACGTGCATGCATTTGTGAGCAGCAGATACATTTGTATCTCGTTTCGTTTTCTGTTCAATGTTGTGTGTCATTCAATGCACTTCTCTACATACAATATATTTTTTTTTATTTTTTTTTTATTTTAATGTACTATTAATGTGCATGCATTGTAGTCATATTGTCTAAACAATAGCAAATTATTGTCGTTACGATTATTAGATTAATATTGTTTTTATATTTCAATTCATTATCCGCTTCCCATATTGTGACTGTTCCATCAGAAATTTCATCTAATTCGGTCTTTAAACTAATTTTTTTTTTTCGTCTTATTTGTAATTTATTTTTCAAATATCTGATATAGACGGATAATGTAATATGCTGACGTTATGCATATTTGCTCATTTGTCTAATATTTTTATTGCTGCTCATTTAAATAGACGATTGATATAATTTGTATGGGAAGATATTGGATTGAGGTTCTAGGAATTTAGAAACTTTTAAAAATAAAATTTAAAAATTAGTAGTTCACAATATTTATATTAGGTAGTAGTGATAGATTAAGGATAGGTGGAGTTTAAATTAAAATCAGCCAAGATTTCAAGAAAAGCCGGGTCTACGTCCCTAACTCACTCGTCAACCACGATAACCAATTATGGTTCACAATCCCTCAAAGGTATTTTACAACGAGGGATATATTTGTATTTGACATTGTCATCTATATGCATCTACTCTGTTAGTGTCTTCTATAGTCCATACATCAAGTACAGTTAGTAATTCTACAACCTCTTCACTCCATCGGTGATAGGCTCTTACTACACGTTATCTCTCTACAACTGCTACTTCAAGTTTCTTTTCAGTGTAGCGAAAATCTTTCCGCAACATGATATGCTCAAGTTAGCTGCTAGATCTTGATATGTTAAATACATTTTTCCTCTACGTCTTCATTTTCCCACTGCCATTTAAACTTATTCGAGTAACATCCACCAATTTCAAGGATCTTAATTTACTCAACAGTCAGTGTTATGATAACACTCGTACAGTTCGTGGATTTGGGCCACAATGTACTGAATACAGTCTTTCTCTATGCATGTACAGCCTTTTTTCTCCAAGTGCCAGTTTAAACTCCTTTGCCTTTAAAGTAACAGCTTCAAAATTCATAACATTATCAAGCCATATTAGCCGCTGGATTATAAGGTACGGAATATAGTCTCCCTTTTTGCCTGCTTCCTCAAAATGCCATATTAAACTCCTTTTTCTTCAGAGTAATATCTTTTAATTCCATGGATTTTGATGCGATAATGTCAATGTCGTCATAAAGGTCTTACAGTACGTGGTCTTTTGAAAGAGTTCATATTAATCAAAGAAGTTACTACAAACTTTTCTCTCAATTTGCTGCATTATTCTAAGATAACATGGCACTAAGGCTTCTTTATCAATTGCTAATTCAATTTTAGGCATTTTTAATGGCTATATTTGATTTTCTACTAATTTATCATTTATTTATTTAAACTTAAAGTTAAACATCGCACTTGTAGTATTTTTATCATTGACTAAGAAGTCCACATCACCCTTCTAAAAACTTATCAACACTCAAACAACAAATCTAAGACTCCAAGTCACATTTTCTGATAAAATATTTTTCACATTATTGAGCAATTTTATATGTTTTTTTATATGTATTTATTCATTTAATTTATGACAACTTTACAGTTCTACTTAACTCAAGTGACTCACTTAAGCAATATTTTTTTCTTAATTTAATAAGAAATTGCACAATTTACACTAATCAACAATTTATTGGTACATTAATATAAATCACTTCAGTTCATTTCTCGCTTATATTCTTAATTTTTGGAAAATTAATGTAATTTCCACACAAATTGACTGGCACAGAAAATAGGCAATGCGAAAGATCACACCCACTCCCACACTTGAAAACTTAAGGAAAATTGAGAAAAATTGAAAAAAACGAAAAGAAATTAACATTAAATGCAAATTTACCATGAAATACACATTGACTTCGAGTTCTGCTAATTGAAATGTTAAATTTCCGTTCAAGCCTGTAATTGACTTAGGCAGTCAAATGAATTAAAATATGCTCAAATGAATAAAAAAAAAGCGAAGAAATCTTAAATACTATTAGAAATAGTATTTAGTTGTGGGAATTAGTAGAAGATGTAGGAGAAGAAGAAGAAGAAGAAGACGAAGCAGTCATTGCTGAAAGAGCAACCTCAAACATTGACAGCCAGACTACATACTCGCATATGACAAATTGTCAAAATATTCTTAACAAAATTTTGCGCTCATATGAAAATCTGCTCAACTGAAAATTTATGTATAAAATTGATTAAGACATTTTCGACATTTTCACGCCATTTCCATTAGTTTTCCTTGCACAGTCAAATTATACTCTATATATACACACAATGTATCTGTACTGTATTTCAACTTCTCTATTCAGAGTGACCCCCCATTTTACCAACTCAACTTAGACAAGCAAGCAGTAGCTTTGAGATAAACATACAATTTACATAAGTTACACATATGTTTCAGGGCTTTACATATAGCACAGCAGTGTTAAAAAATGATTGAGTGGATATCAGCTTCAGAAAGATATTACAAAACTTTACCAATAAAAACCAAAAAAAAAAACAAATTTGTAATGAAATATAGTTTCTTCCTAGTAGCGCAGAGATTGCTTTAAAGTACTTAATGTTTGCAACTAGTGCAGGCGGTATAAGTATCTTAATACTTTATTAAGTCTCAACATACTCGTATAGTATAGGAGTATGTTTCGAAATTTCTCATGTCAAATCAGTCATTTGTGTATCCTGTGCTTTCTCGTGTGAACGCTATCGCCACCGCGCACAGCAATGCCACACTTTATAAATAGTATTTGTCATAATTCATTTAAGTTGCCACACAAAATCGAATTTGTTTCTAAAATCCATTTACAAACATATAGATAGATAGATACACTGTATAGTTGGTAAATTGTAAAATAGGAAAACAAAAACAAAAACAACAACAACAACCTTAACACTAACTGTTGAGGCGCAAGCATATGTGCTTGGGAATGTCATTGCACAGCAAATGATTTTCTAAAATTTACTTCATATCGAAGCAAAATGACGTATCTGTATCTGTAAAATTTATTCTGCAGAAAATTGACAATTCTATTAGTGGCAGATAACTGCAAGCTTAAGTGCCAAAAAAAAAAACATTGAAACTAGCATTGGTACTGGTACTGGCAGTTCTTGCATTCCCATAGTGGAGGCGCATGACTTCAGATTTGCTTCACTAATTGATTTAAGAAATGATTTACACAGCAAATTTCAACTGTGCACACAGCTCATTCAATCGATTAGAACGCCTCAGTAATTTATCAAAATTTGAAAATATTTTTTATTTTTTTTCTATTGCATCTCCGTTGATATTTCATAATTTCGAAATACTGAAATTTTGAAATTTTGCAATTGCTGTTCAATATTTATTTCACATAAAAATTTCATTGAAATGTACTTCAATGTGCATTGGCTTGACTTGCTAGGGCCTGGGCCTGGCTGCGTGGCAGATACAAAATTTTATGCTAGCACTCAAGTACCGTGTATATTTGCGTTTAACATACGAAATTTGTGTTTTACGCTCTTGTCAATTAAATGCGGATATATTCAATTAAGTGCTGTCAAAATTGTAATAAATTTTCAAAAATTGCCTGCCTTCATTTTTGCTGTTTTAGATTTATTAAAAGTTAAAGCAATACTATTATATCTATGTATGTACATTCTCGCAGCGGTTACGCCCGCATATAAACAATAGATTCAAAGTGCATTGCACTTCATCTTTGCATGGCATCGAACGTTGTCGATGCCGCCCCATGCATCATGATGAACTCTTAAGTATGGCATATTGACCAGAGCGGAAACAATGACTTTATTAATTAAAAATTATTTGTACTATTTTAAATTGATATAAAATATCTAACTGACTTTTCTATTTGAATTTTATTTGAATTAGTGTGAAATGTAATTACTTGCTTAGTAGTTTATTGAAGTATCTCATCAGTGTGCACTTGATATGCTTTGCACATATCATGTTTTTAAATATTTTTCCTATGCGGGTAATGTGAAGGCATATTTTGTTAATTCAATATGACTGGCAATAAGGAAATCCATAAGTGTTGTTTGTATAAAATAACTGAAGAGTTTTTAAACGCTTATTGTTGTCTTGTATATAAGAGGACTTTAATAGACTATTCAACGTAATACCTTAATTGCAATCATATATAGTTGTGTTGTATATCAGGATTTTTTAACGTAATTCCTTAAATCAATTTTATATTATTGTGTTGAATAACAGAATTTTAGTAAACAGTATAAGAAGTTTTCAATAGACCGATCTTTATAATACTTTATTTAAAGCCGTTTTCTCACTTTTATTGCAATTTTCATTGTCTCAAGCGATCTCGAGCGATATGTATATTATTATTATGGCATGTTCTTTATAATATTTGATTGTATAAACTTAGCCTATACACAAAGAGCTTGTACAAAAGTGTTTCAATTTTACTTATCTCGAGCGATATATATATCTTATTTCAACTATCAATTTATTCGTTTGTTTATGGTTCTACGCCAAGAATTGCGTGGTCCGAGCGATACACTCGATAATTAATTTATACCACTTCAGATATTTTACCAGGGTAGCAATATTAACCTGAAAATAACAGCTGTTTTATATGATTTGACAGTTAAATTGTGATGAAAAATTTTTTTCTATATCTGTGGCCTTTGTCAAAATCAAAAAGTTGTGCCAGAGTTTAGTAATGGAAAAACTAGAACAAATTTTTTGAATGGTTAATGGAACAGTCATACAAAAGAAATGTGTAATAAAAGTTCATACTTCATACCCACGTATATATCTAAGGATAAACACAGTCCAACCGATAACTCTTCCAAATTAAGTCAAAAAAACATTTCAAGTTTTAGATAAATATTAAATAAGCGTAAATATAAATCTATTTTTATCAAATATTTAGAATATATTAATGGAATCCTATTTTTCCTATAATATTTTTTTAAAAAACATATTTTCACTTAATGTATGTATTAATTATTATTACGACCAATTGACAATAAATACGTAAAATAAAAAAAAAATTTTTTTTTAAAAAATTACACTTATTAATTTTTTTTAAAAATTTTAATTATATTATAATATTCAGAAAAAATATTTACATTACAGTTATTTAACACAAATTATTAAGTGTAATTTTTTAATTATTAATTTAATTTAATTTAATTAATTAATTTAATATTTCAAAAATTTTTTTCTACAATTTTATGTGTTAAATAAACGATCTAATCCCAGTAATAATCAAAAAACTTATTATAATTATTTACATATATTTATATATTATTATATAGAAATATTAATTTCTATAAAAAAACATATTATATCATTTGAGTTTTCTCAAACAGACGACTTACATCGCACGTATGATTAATAATATTTCAAAGCAATGTTCTTAATAAATTATTGTATATTCAAGAACAATGTATATATCGTATACATTTTAAATTGGAAACTACTGCAGTGTGATGTTGTTTATTGTGTTTATTTAAGAATATTTTTGTTAACCGCAATATACTATAAAATAATTTTCTAAACTATAAAAATTGTTTAGCTTATCGCATTTTTGCTGTGCAACCACCATAATGTCAGCAACGAGAAGCAAAAAAAAAAAAAATATATATATATATACAACTAGCAACAGCAATAGCAACAACAATAGAATCACATGTGTCAGTCAATATTTGCTTATTAATAAATTCTTTTCTGCTCTACAAGTAGGTGGCAGCAGTGTCCAATAAAATTTCAAAATTATATCTTCATTTACAAAATATTTCCACACACAACTACATAATCAATTTCGAGGAGTTCTACTCATAGATACACACGTGCAAAGATACACAATCATAAATAACTCTGACAAACTACAATGTGTGGGTACACAAGTATTTCTCACTTTTTAATTGTAATTGATATTAAATAAAAATTTAATTACAAAAAAAAAATACACCCAAAGAAATTTTTATAACAATTGAAATACAATTACAAAGATAAGATAACGTTGACGAGCTTTAATTCAATTTGAGGCAATTTATTTCACAGATACTCAGTATTCGAGATTTTTTTCTAGGACATGCAAACAAAAATTTTTTTTTGCTTATAGTTAAGAAGGGATTAAACTCAAATCTTCCAAGAAATAAATTATATTTTTTTTTGTTTGATACTTGCCTAAATTTCTAACAATTTTAAATGTTAATAATTTTTTATAACGATAAGACTTAAGCTCCTGTGATGATATTTATCACTGTATCTAAAATGTGACTGCTTCAGCAATTGCTCACACATTCGAGTATCTCACATTTATAACTTTACTCATATTACGTATCGTTTGTGCAAATACATTCATGTATATTTATATATAAATAATTATTAAACAATAAAGTGTAAAATTAAATTCAAAATTAAAACAAACATTAATTAAATTTATTGCTTAAGTACTCATACAAACGTAACATACATCAGTCATTTGCGTAAGCTCATTCGCATTGTCTGCGTGCTGGAAGACTCACTTTTTATAAGATATATTACTGATTATCAGCAACAGACACAACTACAGTAATAGTAACAACAACAACAATAATAATAATAATAATAATAATAATAATAATAAAAGCAATAACAGCAACGACAATAGTCAAAGTTATTTTTAAGCAATTATTGCAAATATCCCTGAAATATATCATTTTTGTGTACTTAATTTAGTAACTTGTAGATTGTTTTTTAGAGTCTACATATTTACCTTATTATTATTTATTTAATTTGTTTTTTTTTTAATTTTTTTTTTATTTTTTACTTAACATTTTTACTGATGTCTTTGCTGATAATATAGAAATAATTATGATAATGATGATTTTCTTGTTATGGCAAACGTCAGCAACTACAATAAAATTTGATATTTTATACATAAAATATTTTTTTTATATTCCAAAACAATTTAACTTATTCATACGTGCAGATATTAAGAAGAAAAAGTTTCATTTTAACTTAACAAACATACTATCTATATATATATACTATCATAAATAGATTAGAGCAGTTAGCTTAAAAATGATGTGCTTCGAATAACCATGAAACGTGTATCTGTGAAACTGACAAACTTAATCAGATAATTGACTCAGTATTATGTAAGACAAAAATGACAGATATTTTTCTTATGCATATGATATGTATTAAATAACATATAATTATAGTTTGGTCTATGTATTTATTTTACTTATAAAATTTTATAACGAAATAATTTTGCATATATAATAAACTATATTTATAACTATTTAATCAATAAAGCCATCGTAAAAAGGACTTAAAAGAATGATACAAAGATACGGCTTTAATACGATACAAAGATACCACTCTGATACGATGCAAAGAAACGACTCTGATACGATACAAAGAAATGACTTTAATATGATATAAAGATACAATACAAGATACGAGACATTCAATATTTTCAGATACAAAAGCTGAAAAAGTTATTATATGAAAAAATCAAATAACATAAATTTATTTTGAATAGAAAAGTTAATTACAGTCAGAAAATTTTCAAATCCAAAAAATGTCTATAATTTTAAGGAAGTGAATTCTTGAAGTGACTACACAGCTATATCGGATATCGCTAAATATCCATCATCACTAATATTTAAAAACATATATTAGTTTATTTATCGGTATAAAATAATTGGGCCAACTGTATCCAAAAAACAACTAAAAAAACTAATACTTTTATAAAAATTATATACACATAGATTTGGAGCCGATTAAGAACAAATGAATTTAATCAAATTTAATCTGAATAAACTGTAGTCCGAATATCAATAATAAGATATTTAATTTTTATTTTTATTATTTATTTTTTTATATATTTTTGTTCTTATTTTTTAATATTTAAATTTATTTTTTAAAATAACATTTTTTTTATATATTTTTTTTTATATTTTTTTATATTATTTTTAATATTTATTTGCCATACTCTGATGAAAAAGTGAAAACAAATTTTGAATAGGTGGTATAGTTTTATATTAAAATAAGCTAGTTAAAATAAATCAAATATAAAAACTATGAAATAGTTTTTTTAAAAAAGCCTTCTTGAAAAACTCAGCATATATATTTTCATTAACTTTAATTTTAATAAATTTCTTATTCTTAATAAATTATTTCTGGAAATATTTTAAAATTTTTTTTATTATTTAAAATACCAAAATGTCAAATACGGATTAAAAAAATATTCATTGGTAGACAGAAATATTTTGTTTTTTAAATTTTATGATAAATGAAATTTTGTAAAAAATATATTTTTAGTATTATACAAAATATTAATAATACTAATTATGAAATTTATTAATATATATTAAGACACCGAGAATATGTGGTGCGAAAATATTTAGAATATGAGATACTAATTTATCACTTACATTTTTAAAATCGCTTATCTGCAAATAAAAGAAAAAGAAATAAATAAAAATGCAAATATAAATAAATAAACATTTAATAAAAAAATTCAATAAATAAAAATCAAACAAAAAAAAAATATTAAAAACAAACATAATTTTTAAGTAACTAAATAAATAAATAATAATTAATTAAATAATTATGCCATATCTTCAGAACAAAAGATTTATACAGCATAGACCATCTATATATTGGATAACTTTATATAATAAATTATATGATAAGAATATAATATAATATATATTATATTTTTATTTAGAAATTTAAAAAAAAATTTGGTAGAAGTTTAGTACATAAATAAAAAATAAAAATAAAGCTAATGAAATAAAATATAAAATAATTATACAAAATAATAAAAAAAATTAAAAATGCATATTTAGTCAATTTATTTTTTATTTGACCAATTCGAAGATCTATTTAAATATCTTTAAATGTAATAAGTACTTTCCTTCTTTTTCGTCCCTAAATACATTTATTTTTATTTTACTGCTCATAAAATTTATAGTAGATATCAGATCTTAACTTTACCGTTTCCTCAACATTCATAAAAGTCTTATGGTTTATTAAACGGGCATTTCTTTCGTTCCCTTCACTAACTACTTACTTAGCATTTTTATTTCTTTACGATTTTCCAAAAAATTGACTCGACTATGTCGAAATTTTTAATTAAAATTACACCAAAATCGATTTCTAATTAAATCAAAATTATCAAACCCAAAAAATCTGCATTTAATCTTTAAGTCATCAACGACAGTCAACTTAAACGCGCCAGTTTAATAGACCGTAATTAAAAAGGATATTGAGCAACAAACACAAGATGAAAAAAAGCGACCACTCAACGTAAGTCAAAATCTAAAAGGCCACAGGAAGCTTAAGTGCAGTGCACATAAAAATTAACCAAATGACAAAATTATTTTTCTGAAATGATATAAATACAAATTGATTTTCCTTTCCCTTCGTTTAAGAAAATACCACTCCAAAGTTCTTGCAATCACAGGGAAAATTGGGTAATAAAAATGAGCAAAAGTAAATGAGCAAATTGCAAAATTAAAAAAAAAAATGGTAATAATCAAAGGACAATTGACCAAACCAATTAATTACCCACTAAAGGAAATGATGACGAGTATGACGTGCATATAATTTCATAGTAAAATTATGAAGATAGACAGCCAGAGATAGACAAATTCAATTGAAAATCAGTCGTCCTTAAAATTTGCTGCTACATTGCTGCTCTTTACAATTATCCTCAAGTATAAGGACAAATGTTGAATAATTATCAAAAGCAATTATTATAAACTGAAAATATCAAATTATGCTAAATTTTTTTATAGAAAGCTGTATTTTTAATTATACTTTAATATTTAATATTTTAACTTTATTTACTCAAATTTTTATCGTTTTCATTTTTTATGCTAAATTGTCAATATTTTCAAAAGTAGGTGCAGGGCTTCGGAATTTCTAGAGAATTGAAGCAACTTTTCCTTATCTTAGATTTGTAAAATTTTATATTTACAATTAAGTATTTGAGTAGCCTAAGGATATTAGTGTTCTTTGCTGCTTCTCACTTTATCCTGCTACCATCTACGAGTACCATCGGTCCTATTTCAATTTATGCTAATCGATGGCGTAATTTCTTGCTTGGCTAGCAAATCCAATTAGTTGAGATTTTCCATTTTCCGTTTTCAGTTTTCAGGCTTGCCAGCATTTTCATTTTCAAATCGAATTATAAATTTTACAACAAATTCTCAATTTGTAGATTTTCTAACCTATTTTGTTGATTTCCTATTACTTTTAAGCTTTTTTAACTGCTTTTTGTAATTTCTTGTCATTTTTTTTTATTTTAGGTATAGATTGTATCTTTTTTTTGTGGATATTTGCAAGCTGAGATGTTGTCGGCACAACTTTTGAAGTTGCTGTTTGCTTACAATTGATTTGATTTAAAGTTTGACAGCTGTCGTTCTTTTACCTGCACTTCTCATATATTATAATAAAATTTATTATTGCTTTTATTGCAATTATTTTTATTGATGTTAGTAGCAGTGCTTTGGCTGCTTTTACATGCAAACTTCATTAAATTTCTATATGGCGGCTTCTTTTCAACTTCTGAGTCTTTATGATTCACTTGAAGTGCTCGCAATGAATAAATCACCAACCAACAAGGCAGGATGTTTTTCAAATATTTCTTACTAATTTTAATTTATTTTTATTTTATTCTTTTTTATTGATTTTATAAACTATTAAACGTTTGTGAGTATAGATATTTTTAGTTTTTACTATTATTAATTTTTTATTAAGTGTTATTTCGCATGCGTCTCTGATTGACACACTTTTGCTGTTTGTTATTTTTAAATTGCATTTGTTGATAGTAAAATGACATCAAACATGCAAAAAGGAAGTTTACATTAGGAAATCACAAACTTATACAGTATGTATTCACATATATAAGTAAACAAATCAGCTTATATATGCACTATACTTACATATATTCAAATATATGTTAATGATATTACCTATTTCTGTTGTGTACAAATGAATATTTCTGTCACGAGCATAAAACAAATAATATGTCAAGCATTTTTCTCTCACCCAAGATTATTGTATTATTAATTATTAATAAATATAGAACAGAATATTTGAAGCATACTAATCAAAAGTTAATTTAGCTACCAGTAAGAGCTATTAATCCCTAGCGATACTAGATTGAACTCAACCTCTAAGAAGATGTTGATATTTTCGGAAATTTATAAAATACTTAGACCTCTATTTGCAAGAGAGAAATCAAAGAATTTATTAAAGACCTTTTAAGTTAGAAAATAAGATTTGAAACATACGTTAGTTGCCAACCGATAAGAGCTATTAATCCCTAGCGATAGGACTTAACCTCTATGGAGTTGTTGACATTTTCGCGAATTTATGAAATACTTAGATCTCTATTTGCAAGACAGAAACACTAAGAATTTATTAAAGACGTTTTAAAGTAGATAATAATATTTGAAGCATATTTATCAAGAAGTTAATTTAGCTACCGGTAAGAGCTATTAATCTCTAACGATACCAAATAGAACTTCATGTCTTATAAAGTACTTAAACCTCTTATTATAAGGCAATAATAAGTATTTATTAAAGATTTTTTAAAGCGTATTTTTAGGTCAACCCTTAATGAAATTTTAACCAACACCCAAAGTGCAGTAGTTTAAACGCAAATGCACCCTGCATTCAGTGGGATCTCTAAGCTTTACAAATTTAGAAAATATTTGTTTAAAATTTTAATTTTTAACAAGTGCATACATTTTCAAATATGTTTCATAATTTGAAATAATTTTAATAATTAATTTTTTATTAATTATAATGCAATATACTCAAATGCGTTTATTCTCAAATATTCTAATTATTTTTTTCATAAACTCAATATTTGGAATTTTACTATATAAAACACTACTTCATTCTTGATTGTGTTTTTGTTGAAAAATAAAATTTCAAAATCATTGTCAATTAATATGCTTCCATTTTTTCCTTCAATATTTAAGCAAGGAAAACCACTTATGTCACCACAAAGGTAGAGTATCAGAAATTCATAAGTCAATCCTAATAGAATAGAAAAAAAAATTAAAGGTATAGAAAAATAAGATATAAGTACTACTCAGTAATGCAACGAAAAAAAAAAATTGCAACAATTGAAAACAAAATATAGTAACTTAAAAAATAGAAATTTAAAAAAAAATTAGTATGGAAATAAAAAAGTCCTTGCACGTTTGTTACGAGACAGCAAAGGATTACAAACTTCATTTCATATGTTGTAGACGTACTTGTATCTACGTATCTCTAAGCAGTAGCATATTTTGTACCTAGACTTTTTACTAAAAACCACGAAAGTAACAAAAACAATAATAAGTCGAAAAAATATACAATAGGAAGATGACTTTGATGCCATTGTTTTTGCTTATAATAAATAAATGTAAGCTTTATGCATGAATTTTGACTTTTTGTTACCTTCAAAAAGCAAAAAAAAAAAAACACCAAATATATTGTTGCCATCTTTGCCGAAATTTACAATTTTATAATATTCACTGGTAACTCAATGCTATTTTTTTTTGTGAAATATGGATTTTTATCGTCCAGAAGTTCAGGAGTCCACCACTTGACAAAAGAATAATCAACGCAAATAGGAAGGATATCCATTAGAAATGGCAAAGCAACGAGACAGCGTAAAGCGCGCACATATCTATAAGGGTCCACGGCACGTATGAGTTATTTTTGTGCTTAAAATAGGTACAAATCTTTAAGTATGAGTTAGAGAGGGTGTTACTTTGTACCCAAAGATATCAGCGTGTTAAATATGAAAAAAAAGAAAATTATTTAGGTACGTTGAAAAAAAGATATGAGTAGCGAAAAAAGGACAATATTTTGTGCTGGCGTTTTTTGTTGTTTGCCACTTAGAAGAAGTAACAGCGATTTCACTCAAATTCATATTTTTATTTATATGTATGCGGTATATTTTTTTTTGTTGTTGGTTTGTTTGCTGTTCTTCATATCTAACTGCAGATTTCTATAATATAGCTGAGGAAACGATCCACTCGTCATATCCTTCTCATAAATTATTGTCTAGACTATGATTTTAACGTTTTTTGATTATGATATATAATTTTTTTTCTTCCTATTTTATTTTTATTTGGTTGTACCTACTATACTTTTGTCAATTTTATATATCTTTTTGCTGATTGTTGTTTGTTGTTCTTGTTGTATTTTTCGCTATTGCTGATGAGTATTTTTATTTGCAAAATTTACACATGGAAAAAAGGTACCACGCGATATCATATCAATAAACATGTTTGCTGTTATGAAACAGAAACCCAAAAAAGGATTAATGTTGGCAGGAGTAATATTTTTATTACAAGTCATAGGTTTGAGTTATGAATCTTTATTTTGAACCAATTTTTATTTATTAGCAAATAGAAATGAAATTTTTGTTCTTAATTTTTTTTTTATTTTTTTGTAATATTTCTCTTTTGTATTTAGTGTACCTTTATTATTATTAAATCTTTTTTTTTTTTTGGCAAACAATTGTTAGCAAAAGTTTAACGAATTAGAAAAAACGGAAAAGGATTGTTTAATTAAAAAAGACGGTATATCAAACAAACCATCTATAAGGGTTAATTGCACTTTTGTGTTGCAAACTTATCACTGACTGAGATTTATTTGTATATTTTAGAAAAAGCTCTATGCAAAAATATAAAAAATACATTCTTACTTAAATTTAAAATTAATAGAAAATAATTTAATATAGCTACAATTTGTTTCTTCGCAAATGTATCTGAGTACCCCACACTTCAAACACTCAAAATTATTTGGGAAAACTGTCGAACTGAACTGTCTGCTTACTTTTTGATTTATAAAATATCTAATGCAAATTTCTGTACAGCAACTACCAAAACGCAAAATTTCAATAACCAAAATGCCAAATAACTTTTAAATCAAAATAAAAAATTAAAATAAAAAACTAAACAATCATGGAGCATTCATTCTATTGAAGCACAAAAAGTGAAAAAGGAGACGCACCAACCGCAATCAAAAAGTAATTCATAAATTTTCAACAAATATGAAATTTTATACACAAATATTTAAACCTATATACATATTATATATATATGCATTGAGGTATAGTTTAATGTTCAAATTATATTCAATAATAGCTAACAGCTACACATACACTGCAAAAAAAAATATAAGCCACAACTTGTTTCTTAAGTGCACTCAAATTTTTAACATTTATTTAATGTTGTTTTTGTTACTATTATTTGTTGTTGTTGCTATTATTTGTTTTTGTTGTTTTTGTTATTGTTACAACATATTTATAACCGCTTCCCATATATTTTGTATGTAATTTAGTTAGTAACAAAATTTGCAGACATCGACTCTAGTTGAATATATAGAAAATATTTATTTTTATTATAAAAGATGTATGCACAGTAAAGTTGTCAAAAATTTTGCCAATAAAAAAGGATACAATATTAATATAAAGCTTAAAAATATCAAGGATACAAGTGTATGTAGTTGAAACAGTAGTTTTTGTGGATAAAGTTGAAGTTAATTGAATTAGTTTAAATTTCCAAAAGGACTCTCGCACAAAGCAATTCAAATAAAATATTTGATAAATGTATGTATGTATTATATTATATATATGTATGTATTAGTTAAATACTTTATTCTTTAAAAATAATCGTTTTTCATACTTTTTCATGACGTAGGCGTTACTTTTCTATACGTTCTGTACAGGCTCATTATAGTAATATGCCGATATATACGATTTTATACTATAAATTGTATATAAAAATTTTTTATTTAGTTCAGATAGAATGTTATATTTTTTAAATAATCTTAAATTTTATTGAATATGGAAAAAATTTTGTAAAAAAAAAGTTTGGGATTTAAATATTGACTAACCAAAACACTGCATTTTTTTTTTAAAAAATATTAAATTTTATTGTTTACAGAAAAATTTCGAATTTTGATATAGTCACCTTTAACCATAGGCGAATTTTTAACAATAGTTCGCATTGCTTCAAATCGATCCACAAACTAATCCCATGCTGTACATTTCGAACCTGTAGAATCTTCAAACATTCATATAGAAAAAATTTCTTGAGCATATTAATGGTATCTATGGTACTATGGTATCTTTACCACTGTCTTTTGTCAGCTAAATTTTACCATCATTTGCGTTTTTTCATACAAAACTTTTTTGTATATTTTTATTTTCTTTTTCATAAAAAAATTTTTTTCAAACACTTAACTTCCTTTAAAACCCACGAAATGTTTTAATGAGATATTTTATTAGCATTTAACAAAAAATTAAAAATTATAAAAATCTTAACATTTCCAACATATAAATAAATAATAGTAAATCCAACTCTGATACATATATTTTTAATATTTTTATTTTTATTGTACAAAATTTGTACTGTACATATCGGAAATGTCATATTAGACAAAAGGACATTCATGCACTACCTTTTGAATAATTCCATAGTAGCTTATACAAGTGAATACACTAAGGAATTATGCTTACCATATGCGAAAAATCATAAAATAATAAGCACGAAATATGAAAAAAAAAGTACTAGGAAGAAAACAGTTTTTTATGAACATTTTTTTTTGTTATTTTTTTTTTTGTATATTATATTTTACATATTTGCATATCCTTCTTTGTATAGACAATTGCCAACTTGGGTATATATAAATAATTTTATTGTGATTGTTGTTTTTGTTGTTGTTGCTTATGAAGAGATGCCAATATGAAATATTTTTTCATTGCACTCAGAGTCAGTACGGTGAATATACTCAGAGGTACAATTGTGTATAAAATTTATATAGTACCAGTGATTATGTTAACCAGTATTAAATTGAAAAACCTTGAAATTTTTAACTAAAAACTATTTTGTATTATTTTTATTTTTATAAAAATATTATTTAAAATCAAAATTTTAGATTTAGTAAACACTATTATTATATACAAAACTATGATATTTATTATAAAATATTTTTGTTTCATTTAAAAGTCATTAATTTATTGTTTTTATTTCTTCTTAAAATTCTAATCACGAATTTATAATCATTTTCAATAATCTTTTACACATTAAAGAACTTATATGGGTATACGTTTTCCTTAAAAATTTTTAAGTATAACTGCAGTTTTATTCATCTATTACTTTGTTCTTCGCTAGCATTTCCAAAGCTTGTCTTTGGATTTTTTTTTTATTGTATATAATACTTCCTTATGTAGTTTATACATTTGAGTTAAAATTGGTCACATAAAAACGCAGCCATATTGTTCCAAATGCACAATTTGAAAATGATACACCAAAAACATTAAATTTGCAACAACAACGATGTTGTCTTGTGTGCTAAGGCAATTTATTTTTACGAATAACATTCGTTGAACTATTAACTACACACTGCAAATGAATTACTAAAAATTTAAATTTTGTAAACATATTATTAATTTGTAACATAACTATTTATGTGTGTGTGTACGAAAAATATATAAAAAAAAAATAAAAATTAACTTAAACATCTGATTACTTTTGTAAGTTATGTTGTATATTTTTCAATTTCAAATATATTATATTCACTATTATAATACAAGTATTTAATTCTTAATTCTATTAAATTGGTTTAAAATGGATTGCCATCATTACTTTCAAAAACAACCTGTGCTCATAATCTGAAATGACTTAAATTTTTCTTACCTCTTCTTACTTATAAAAATTGACTCATTCCTTCAAGAGTTTATTAATATATTAATACTAAAAAATACTTATTTTTAAATTCCCCTAACGATCAGAGTTTTTTACTGTCTCTGTGCACTGGAGTGAAAGCAATAATTACAAATGTATATATTAAAAATTATTTTATGATTCCAAATAAATTCTAAAAAAAATATATGTATACCCTTGCATATTCATTAATAAAAACAAAATGTATATCCTTTTTTAGCAGAAATCACATAAATGCGCAAATCATTGATTTATTTGCAATTGCTTTTATCTTTGTGCAGACCTGAATATATACGATATCCTTAAAATCCTCATGCTACCTAAACAAAATTAACAAAACAACCAAATCAGTAACAAATTTATTAAAAATCCTTTTTCTACACCACATAAAAAACAAAATGTATTACTTTTTTGTATCGAAATAACAACTGACATTTTACAAATATGCCAACAACAACGACGAAGTTGTCCAAAAAAAAAGAAAAATTTGGACATTGGCATTTTGAAGCTGCCCACACATCATCCAAAACTCAACCACATAATTTTAATAAAAAAAAAGCATTTTGTATATTACAAATATGTAAGAATATTTCATATTTTTATTAATCTAAGCTAAAAGATCTGTGATATATAAAGGATACTATATGTAACGAATGGTCAAAAAGTACCAAAAAAAGCACCAAAAATGCTAAAAAGCAACCCTCTTGAGTAACAACAGCAACGCAGGAAAAAAATTGTTGAAGTCATTTTTATGATATGCTAAAAAGATACGAAAACGACATATATATCTTTATTCATCTATATATAAATATACCTATATTTATATATATAGTAATATGTTTAAATTTACAAATAAATAAATTGTTCAAAAGCAACCGATTTGTAATTAACAAAATTGCCAAGCAGCCACTCAAACCTCATTCAAGTATTGGCCAAACAGCGGTGGGTAGGAAGTGTATGACATACGTACGTACGTACGCACGCATACATACTCCCGCATAAAATTTAACAAAAATTACAAAAACAATATCTCAACAGCAACAACAACAATAATACACATACGACACTAATAACAAGCAGGAAGCACAAAAGACGACGCTATTGACGCTGACGTCTAAAGCTCAAGTACGTGTGTCTTTGTTTTTGTATTCGAAAAACAACAAAAAAAGTTTTTAATTTATAGCAAATAATAAAAAAAGGGTTGACTTCTTTAGACAATACAAAGCAACAATATTGGTAGCAACAGCAGTGGCAACAAGGAGTAGAGAAGTAAGCAGAAGTGAAGCTTCAATTGAAGCTTAGAAATCGAACTTAACACATACCAGCGCATTGCAGCGCTACTCAACTGCAAAATAAATAAAAAAAATTGCAAACAATCAAACCCTCACTACACCAAACTCACACAAAAACCTGCACTCACGCCTATACTATACACTGGGAAAAATAAGTAAGCGCACACTTATATTAAATGCAACGTGCATCATTGCTACAGCAAATAAAAAGTCGCCAAATCCTTAGAAAGCACAAGTGGAGATCTCACATATTTGCAGCACACTTTGAAAAATTAACTTTTCAAACACTGAATATCAAAAAAAAAAAAAGATGCGTTTATACTGAAGTAAAAGTTATAGAGAGAAACCGAAACCTTTAAAACCAAAGCCGTCAAAGGAATTAAAATTCATTCGGGTAGAAAAATTTTAAAATATATACATATATCTATGTAGAGAGAAAATATGCTGGCAACATAACTACAGCAACATCAATAACAACAAAATTTCTAACAAAAAACAATAATTAGAAATAAAGGGTTAAAATTTTGTATTGACGTTGTTGTTGGCTAATATGCTTGTCTTGCTATAGGCAAGGAAAAAAGGATTTTCTAAAGACAAAAGTCGTCGTGACAATGTCATTGATTTTTGATTGTGTTTATGTGTCGCGCATTTGTATTGCTGCCTTTTTGCATTATAAATATGAATGTATGTGTGTGTGTGTTTATTCAACTGACTTGTTTGGGTGCTTTTTTAACCCATCCTCCTGCTCCATATATATTTTAAACCTAAAAGTAGGCAATTTTTTATGTATATTCTTCTCTTAGCACTTAGGTATTTTTGTGTGGACCCTTAAACGCTTCCTTTTTGCTTGCGCTGTTGTTGTTGTTTTTATTTTGTTGTAGTTTTAAGTATTGAATGCGTGCTTAATTAAGAAATGCGTGTATGTTGTTTTGTCGTTGTCGTTATAGTTGTAGTTGTTGTTGTTATCGTTGCTGCTGTTATTGTTGTTGTTGTTGTGTGAGTATCTGTCTGCGCATTGTTGACAAAAATTTTTTTGTATTAGAAACGCTTGAGTAACAATGTAAAGGCTTAGTTTGACATTTTTGCATAAATTTTAATGAGCACTTTTAGCTTACCCCACACACTCATGTGTGTGTGAACCCCTCCATCACACATGATTTCATATTTAAGTATGCACAATTTTATTAATTATTATTTTGTTACCGTGTGTGCGGCATATATTTTGATGGAATTTTTAATATTTATTAATATTAATATTGAATATGATGAGTGAGTCACAGGTGTTGCTTAGAAATTGTATGGTGAATTGGTTTGAATATTAGATGTATTAAATGTGTATAAAGGGTGCTTCAGGCAAATTATTAGACATCATTGAAAATAATAATTGCTGTTAATTTAGCAATACACACATATAAACTAAAAATAATTATTAAAATATAAATTCACACTCGTATAAAGCTGAAGAATAGCAAAGTTTATATATAATATAGTAAATTATTATATTTTAATTATTGTATTTTAGTAAAATATATGTTTTTATATATGTTTATAACAAATAGCGGTACTGCTCTATAGAATGAGATATTAACATCCAAAAAAAAAACAATATTAAAAACGATTTTAATTTGTTATCAATAATTACATTTTGCAAACAAAGATCTGGGTTTTTTAAATGTAACCGTATGGATAAAAAAAGCATCATATATGTCAGCTCTTTACTAAGTATGGAAACCCATACTTAAACAAACATTAACCCACAACACAAATAAAAAATTATTAAAAACACTAAAATAATTACCAATACAAATAAAACTTTTCCTCATACATATGTAAATACTGGAATATCAAATTTTCATTTGTATGTTTTTTTTTTTTAATTTTCTTTTTTTGTTTGTTTTTGAAAACTTTTGCCAGCACAAATATTTTATAATTTTTGGCAATATTCGACGAAAGCTGATTACTACTTTCTGCGGTTTTCAGCTCAGTCAGTCAGTTACAGCAGCTGAGATAGTCAGTCGTTCCTTAAAAAAGGGATGAAAATTCAATCCAACTTGATTTATCGTTTTAATATCAAAATATGAACACAACTAAACAAACCAACAAACTAAATAACGTCTTGTTTACAGATAAAAATATATACAAACCAAATATCTAAATGAGCAGACAGTACAAAATAAATACTTTATGCTTAGGTATATATATGAACTCTCTATATAAATAAATTTACATATCTGGCAATACTTGTTAAAATAAAAGAATCCAGTCAAAATTTACAAAGTTAGCAATCGAAAGAGATAAAAATCCTTCAAGTGTAATTTTTGTGAAAAGCCATGCAAAATCATATTTTTGTTTTTTTTTTTTGTTTGTTTTTTAAAAATACAAATTTACAATAATATAAATTATGAAACATATTTATATATTTATTTATAGATATATATACATATTCGTAGGATTTATATTACCATTTCTGCTATACAAAGTCAAAAGCACGTTCTAGAATTGAAGTGCTTTTATTTTGTAATGTATTTTCTATTCCTGCTCCCTTAAAATACTTCACTTTCCCCCAAATCTTCAAGAATACACAATCGAAATCTCGTATTAATTAATGAATCGAATCAAATTTGCTCTATAGCATAAAATACAATTTTATTGTAATTGTTGTTGTTGTTGTTATTCTTATTGTTGTTTCTGCTGCTGTTGATTGTCTTCAGACTTTTAAGCATTTGATGCGATTTTATTCACATAACAACAACAACGCAGCAGTTTATATTTATTTTTACTACTTTCAGTTTTTGGCCTTCTTTATCTCATTCCATTCATTTGTCGTTATATTTTCACACCCCTCATGCATAGTACGAAAAGCCGCAAACTTGCTGCGCAGCGTCATCACCTTTATGAAGAAGCATTGCTAGTAAAATTATGATTTAAGTTATCAAGTGTAGCAACAGCATAGGATAAGAAGAAGACAAATCCCACACATACACATTCATTCAATACCACACTCGCCATCAATAACATTAACCAACCACCCAACCACCTGCATAACTGCTTGTCAGTTAGCAAAATTCTTCTCGTTGTTTTGCCGTTAAAGGGTTAAAATTTAGTTTTTTTTTGTGTTTTCAGCTGAGCTGCTATAAAAGTTTTCTCAATTGATTTGTTGCTTTTGTGAATTCTGTTTGATTTTAATTCATTTTTGAGTGATGTGAGTTATCGGCTGTAATCAAATTTTTTTGGCTGTTACTTTATTGTATTTTATCGTATGTATGCTTAAGTGTATACTTGTGTTAGCTTTATTTTACTTAAAAAAAGAAAAAAAAAATATGAGAAATTTGATTTTCTTATACAAATGTCTTATTTTGAAAATTTCAATTATATTTTACTTTAATTGTGTCAAATTTCTAAGAGTAAATCCTATTCACACAGCAGGAGCTTGACTTCGTAAATAGTTAATCTGGATTTGAGTTAAAGCTGAGTTTGTTGTTACAAAATTAATTCAGGACTTTTTCGTTTTTCACTAAATTTAGCTGACTAAATCACTAAATGTGTGCTATTTTTTAAACTAGATACTGAGATCATGTTTAACTTTCACTACATACATAGAAAGGTGACAAAATCAGAAAAAGTTTTTGGTTTTTGGAGAAAATTACCAAAAATCAAATTTCAGACTGTTTAAACTAGCTCCTGAAACTATGATTAATTTTTACTACATATATAAATAGGTGAGAATATTAGAAAAAATGTTGTTATATTTAAACTAGATTCATTTATGAATTGTTTTGTTTATATAGAAAAACAAAAGTATGTTAAATTTCAAGTTAGATGAAATAATTTGAATAAAAATAGAATCTGTAGTGCTTTACCCTAGAAAATGTAAAAATTCAGAACTTATTAGTTGTATTATTTATAAGCGAACTTTATAAAAATCAATTTAAATAAAGATTTGGATTAGTTGGAGTAGATTTTCTATAAGTCGATACAATTTTTTAACTTTTATAATCTTTTTTTAATAAAAAAAAATATTTATAAGGAAGCAAATTTTATGTCTCCTAATTTTAAGATTGTTTAAAATTTATTTTATTCTATGTTATTTTTTTTACTTTATTTAATGTTATTTTATTTCACTTTTTTTTATTTTATTTTATGTTATTTTATTTCATTATTTTTTTTACTATTTTTAAGTCGGTTGTATTTTACTTTATTTTTTTTATTTTATTTTTTTTTATTTTGTTTTAATTTTATTTTGTTATTATTTTTATTTTATTTTATTCTTTTGTTTTATTTTATTTTATTTTGTTTTGTTTTATTTTATTTTATTTTATTTCTTTTTAATTTAAGTTATTTTTATTTTATAAAATAGTTTAATTCTAATGTTTTTTTTTAATTTCGTATTTATTATTATTTTTTTTTACTAATTATTAAATATTAATACAATTTATATAATTCTCCATATACCCTTCACCTCCTCACATGTGTCATAGAAATGCAAGATATGTCATTAAAGCATACGAGTAATCTAAGTAACTTTTTGCGTGTTTCACACACATTACACAAAGTCAATACAAACATACACATATGCCACTACATCTGACATACTCAAATACAAATCCACACACACATATATACACACATACAGTTTTATGCTAATGTGCGCTAAAAATCAAACTTTAACTCGAACAAATTGCAATAAATTTATATATGTTAATTTGTTATTTCGACAAAATTGTTTGGTTAAATATAAATGACATTTTTATTATGATTTTTATTATTTTTGTTGCCTATTATTGTTGTTGTTCTACTTATGGCATTTATATTATTGCCAATAAACAATAAAATGTTACCAACGCAATAAAATGCAATTAGTACATTAAAGACTCATAACAGACATATGTGCCGGAGCATAAATTTTACATGTTTACACGCTAACATGCCTATAAAAATATCACTCGTATAAATGACAATAAAATGTTAATATTATTAAAATAATATTTATATACTCGTAAGAAGACAATAAATGAAAACCAATAAAAAAAATGAAAAAAAAAATTATTGGATACAAATGACAAAAAACGCGAATTTTTGAAATAAATCACCGAAAATTGGTAACATGAATTTGGTAGTAAACCTACAAGCATATGCTCTACTACAATAATTTCCGATCAAATCAAAAATATGAAAAATTATAAACAATCTGTTAATACCCCTAATACACTCACTCACTCCTCCATCTACTATTAAGAAAAATTGCTACAACTCATTCTTAACTTGAAGCCGTGCGTTATGTGTGTTGCCAACTTCGCATTGCGTTTTTTCCGCATGTAAAATTTATTAATACGTAAACGTCAAGGAAAGGGTTAATTTTTTACTTTTTTGGTGTTCCTTATATCGTTTGTTGGTTGCCTGATGATGGTTATAGGTAGGAGTAGACGACGGCATCAACATTATTTGATTAAAAAATGAGTTTGTACGTGGCATAAAAACGTCTTTTTTGTCTAATAAAGTATATGACTAACGAAAACAATAACAACAATAACAAAAACAACAACAGCAGAAAATAGAAAACTCATATGTTAGCAGAAGACAACAAACTCATTAGCATATGAGAAATACAGCAACAAAATCCGCCTAAAGTAGCTATGACAGTCACGTTTGACAGTTGAGAGTTTCATTTATAAAAATACAACAACAACAACAGTAAAAAATTACAACAAAAACAGCTTTTGTTGCAAATGGCAAGATTGTTTAATGGCATGAAAACACCCTGAAACATGAGGAAGTTTCAAGGAAGCTGCGTTTGTAAATAAAAAAAAAATTTAAATAATTATTGTTTATATAGTAAAATATATATATGTATAACAGTATTTTGTTTTTATAAATACAAATATGTATTTATCTATATATGCTTATATATAAAACCTGCTTTGGAATTTAAAAAGATTTTAATTAATTGAATAAAAATCGTGAAAGCATACATTAAGACAACGTCGAAGGCATAGGAAAAAGCGTACAGCAGATGTTGGGAGTGTCAGTATTGAAGTGTAATGTCGCAATAAAGCAGCTTTACTGGAAATCCTTTTTGAAAAAAAAAATTCTTTTATATAGACAAAATGATGGCGTGAGTAATGAACAAACAAATGACGTCTTAATGGTAATGTGTATTTTAAATATTTTTTTTTAAAAAATATTCTTTATAAAATGTCATATATATAACACATGCTTTGGATTTGAAAATCTTTATATAGAATTTGTTATTTAAACAATAACACAATTACGTACTTAAATGGTATTTAAAGAGGACTACTAAGTTGAAAAAAAGTTTTTAGGCAACTATAAACTAACTAAATTTACATTAAGATTAAATTAGTATGGAATAAAAGTTAACAATATTTGACGCTTCTAGTGGAACACAGTATCGCAACAATAGATCTTTTGTACCTGATCTTCTGACCATAAGTGAACAAAAAAAACCTTCAGCGCTTTGCTGATTTTTCAATAATAGACAACATTTACGATCTCTAAACAATTATAAAAATTGACAAAATGTTTGATCGAATAGATCAGATGATATAGATAGATGAAGATATTTTATAGGCATAGATGTTATTTTATCACCTCAAATAGAAAGCACTTAGTTCGTTGAAGATTTTAGGTATGAAGCTTCGATAGGATCTCTACGGCCCAAATAAATTTGAACAATGACAAAAATTGATTGGGAATGTCACTCCGTTTTAGGGACAAATTATTGTATTTTATCACTTTAAATACAAGCACTTATAAATTTGAAGATTCTTTATTATCAGACGGCTAAAGGTTCTCTCGTGATCTAAGTAAAATCTGTCACAAGAATTAACTAGTAGTGTCATCACGTTCTAGGCAAGTTATTAATTATAATTAAATAAAATAAAAAGTAAGGTAACTTTAAATAAAAGTTTTTAAGGTTTTGAATTATACGTTTAGTCCAATTCGTCATTCTTATCGTTTTAATTTTACTGCTAAATTTTGATATTAACATACAACACAATCAACAATTAGAAATTACTGAATTTTTTCTTTAATTACTTCATTAAGAAATAATAACTCTAAGTATAATAAATTGAAAACATTTAATGAGCTCATTTTCTATATCTAACAATTAATTAACGTCGAGAATAGTTTAATCTTAAAATTCGCTGTAGTTTAATTTAATCCAATTTATTCCAAATTATGTTCAATATTTAAGTTTTTCTTTAATTTAAAATCAAATATTTCTCTCATTTTTAATAACAATAATAAACATTTTACAATAACAGCAATCAAAAGAATAAATGACCAAAAATTTCTGTTGAAATTTTTGATTATAAATTTTCATCAATTAAAAATCGCTCCGTAAAATTAATTTTAATCATATAACGTGCATTACAAGCACATAACAACAACAACGTTTTTCCCCCATACACTGATAAAATATATTTGATTGTCATTAAAAATGTTTTGTACTCTTTAAAAAGTTTGTCTTGTCAACTTTTTATATATTATAAAATTTTTCATATATGTTACTTCCTGCTGCAGCAATATCGTCTTATGTGTCAAACTTTTGATGCGCATACCTTCTCCTTCTACTGTTCCTCCTCCTACCATTTACCCTAACTTAACGCAATTACCGCGCTCAAGAAAAATTCCCTCATCAAATTTGCCAATTATCATATTTTCAACAAAATACAACAACAAACAAAGCAGCAGCATGTATGGTAGAACACTTTGTGTATGGTGTGTACGCACACACGCATACACATACAAATATACGAGTATGTGCATATATGCAACAAAAATACACACAGTTATGTTATGCTAAAGAAATATGTACCTCAAGTTACTGCTAAAGAAGACGTTTAACTTGTATCACTACTGTTGTTGTTGTTGTGTTGGTTATTATTATTGTTGTTGTTGTTATCTGTATTGCAATTTACCTTTTTATTGACAGAAATCAGTGCTGGCGCGCTTGCTGTTGGCTGTTGACTACGTGCTGCTTTGCTGCTTGCTTGTTCTTGTTATTGTAAATTTTTACCCTTACGGTTAATTTTATTAAAAATAATTTTGTTGTTATAAACATTGATGTGTGCTGTACACATACAAAAAATACAACAAAAATGAAATCAAAATTCATTTTTCGAAAAGGCAACAACACAGTTGAACTTTTTAGTAAGAATTTTTCATCGTAAAGACATTCTGATGCATTGAACAAAAACCAAATACACAAAAAACAAAAAAAAACAAAGAAAACCAGAGGAAAAAAATACCCACAAAGAAAATTGGTAAATTTATTGTTTTTTGGCGCCCCAAACCTGTGGCAGTGGTCTCTGCTGAGGTTTCTTGCCTTCTTTTCACAACAAATGTGTGGTCTTAATGTTGTCTGTCGTCAGAGATTTTGTAAGGCACGCGCACACATATGCGTCAATGTATATTTAAGAAAATTTAAATATACATATTCTTACGTTTATATATAACACACTGTTACCTTCTACGAATATGCACGTAAAATGCTACCTTTCGTTTGAACAATAAAAGCAACAACACCATTTTGGCATATTAAACAATATAAATTTCATATTGAATTACACCGCAAGTGGTTATTGTTTGTTTAGCTATTTTTATGCCAAAATATAAGTATAAGTTAAAATAAGAAGCAGTAAAATAAGCTACAAGCATAACAACAACAACAACAACAACAGCGCCATCGACAACTCAACATAACTGAAACAAGTTAACAACATTGTTGAGCATATTAAATATATAGGAATATGCATGCAACATGAGAATATTGTTGCGCTATTGCTGTTAATGCCGTTCCTGTGCGGCGTTGTTTAAGGGAAGAAATTAAGTAGCGCACCACCCCTGAAAGTATGCAAAAATTGCAGGGAAAATAAATTTTCCCTATTACAACCGATGTTATTGTTGTAATTTTATAGTAGTGTTGTTAGTAAGCGTTTGTTTAGCATTATACAACCATGTTGTAGATTCTTGTTGTTGTTGCTATTGTTGTATTGAAATTTAAGTTAACTAATCAACTTATTTCTTAAGCTGGCAGCACTTTGGGTTTTGAACTTTACTAGCGGCATTGCCTTCTTGGCACTGTTGAGTAAATAAATAAAAAAATGTATAGTAATAATATTAATTTTATAAATAAATTAAAATTGCATATATTTCTATAAGTATCTTATTTCGAAGGTCATAAATTTTAATTTTAAAAAAATAGTTAAGGTCTCTATCAAATTTACTTGCAAGAAAAATAGATCTTTTGTGCCTACATCTCATCATAATTAAACAGAAAACACTCAGTTTATTGGTTCAAAATTTTTTGAAAATAGACAGCGATAGCAACTCTGTCGACCCCAAAAATCTGAATAAACACAAAACTTGACTGCAAGTCTTATCCTGTTTTAGGCATAGACAATATTTTATCATCTTAAACATAAAACACTCAGTTTTAATATCAAACAACGATTGGTTCACTTCCGATTCAAATAAAATCTGAAGAAACACAAAAATTAACTGAAAGTGTCATCCCCGTTCTAGGCAAAGACAATATTTTATCATCTCAGACAGACAAAAGACTTTATAATAGCAGACGGCGATAGAATCCATTCTGACCCAAATAAAATCTGAACAATCACAAGTCTTTAAATAACTTCAACACTTTAAAAACCTTCTCTAATTTGAACGGATAAATTCTTCCGGAATCACTGTTAAGTATTTCGCCGGGTACTGTTTTTTTAATATATATATTATAAAGAACAACAAGTCTGTAGAGAGTGAAATCTGTTACTTTTTCATTCACACTCTATTTTATAATACTAAATAAGATTCACGTTCTTATAAATATCTAATAAGTATTTAATTAAATGAAGTGTTAGTAGATTTTATTGTTTATAACTAATCCAATTTTTTACTATTTTTATTACAGATAAAAGCACTAGTAGAAGAAGTTGAACGTTTACGTTCTCTAGAACAAACACACATTGTACAAATCCACAGACTTGAAGATCATTTGGAAGCCAAACGACAACATATATTACGCTTGGAAGCACGTCTTGATAAGCAAGAAATCAATGCTGCTCTAGCTGAGACATCAGCCATTGCTGCAACACCCGCCAATGATGAAGCTGACATATATGAAATTGCAGACAATGAGAAAGAAAATAATAGTGCAAAACATAATATGGAAACAGATGAGATTGAAGATAATGCAGATGAAATTGTTGCCAATAAGGAATGTGAAAGTCTTACACCAACAACGCCAACAATCAATGAGCTCAAAATCAAAAAAGAAAACCAGTAAGTAAAACTATTTATTAAATTATTTATAGTAGTTAACTATATTTTTTTGTTTAAATTAATTTTTAATATTGACTCAAAAGTTCAAGTCAAGTTTTGGAACGGCTGAATACACCTATTGTTGTTATTAAGTTTTTTATAATTTTTTTTATTACTTGTTATTATTTTTTTTGTTTTTGTTATAAATTCTAATAAACTTTATTATTATTCTTTTTTTTCTTCATGCAGAAGCCCACTCGACTTGGATGCAATAAGCCAACAATCAGCAATTGCTGCCGCTGCTGCAGCTGCTGCTGCTTGTGCAAATGATCCAAATAAATTCCAGGAACTGCTGTTGGAACGTACCAAAGCCCTAGCAGCCGCCGAGGCATTGAAGAGTTCCGAGGGTAAGTACTTTCTAAATGCTAAATGTTGTTAACCTTGCCGTTTCGCTGTTCTTCTCTTAAAATTATTTTATTTGCCTTTATTTCATTGTTGTACTGTGTGTAATGAGCAATGTTAAACACAATAACAGTCATAAAAAATAAATCTGCAATCAGTTATAAGACAATAAATATTTTATCAACAAACAAACAGACATATATACACATACACACAGGCACACCATTACACATTGTTACTTATACTTTGCGTTGCGTTAATTTTTATTATTTTTCAATATTAACAACAAATCAACAACAATTATTTGCTGTTTGCTTTATTGGTGAAAAAAGAAAAAAGGGCGTTGGCGGCAATTCAAAAAGTGGCGCCAAACTTTATTGTTGTTGTTACTGTGTCAACAGCAAGTCAATGGCTGGCTCCACTTCAAATTTATTTATACAAGAATAAAATAAATATAATTAAATGTAATTATAAAATATCATAAAAATTTATAAATAAATAAATAAAAATACACTCTGCTTATCTCTTTGTGGATGTTGGTGCTTGCATGCAATAGTTTTTTCATATATAATTTTTAACAGACAAAAACAAAAATATAAAACTAAAAATTTTAATAAAAATATATATATATATTATTATATAAAATATCACTCAAACTCATGATTTCTTTAACGAATTGGCTATAAAATTTTGAATTATTTTTGGCGTTTTTTTAAAACAAAAACTGGATGTTGTTGAAAATTTTGTTTTCTATTGCTACACTTTTATGCAATGATTTTTCTATCAAAAAAAAACTTTCATTTTCAATTTTATTGCTAACAACATATCATATTACGTTTAATTAAAAAACAAAAAAAAAACTATCAAAAAACAAACAATATTACTAAAAAACAAACAAACAATTGCAAACAACATTATGTGCTGTTATGTTCCACAGGAACAACA
Organism: Teleopsis dalmanni; assembly: GCF_002237135.1. Lineage (NCBI taxonomy): Eukaryota > Metazoa > Arthropoda > Insecta > Diptera > Diopsidae > Teleopsis > Teleopsis dalmanni. The sequence goes on along the minus strand of NC_051846.1, from coordinate 153,947,584 downwards.
GTTGCCGTTGCTAGCAATAACGAGCATAAACAAAGTGAAGTAGCTGAAAGCGAAGTTGACATTGTAGCAGCAGCAACAGAAATTACCGCAGCGACAACAATAACAACAACAACAACAATTGTACCAAAAATCGAAATTGTCGATGATGACGACGACGATGATGATGATGATGATGAACATGAAACTGAAACTGACAACCAAATTGTTGATGATAATGACGACGATAATCAACAAAATAATGACAATGTTGAAACTGATGTTGTTAATAGAACCTCTCCAAAAACAACTCCACTTGTGCCAACAATAGATGTTGATGCTTTAGATAATACTAACAAACATGGTCTACATAGCCCACAACAAATTGCAGATGCAACTACAGCTGACCATACAAAAAGTTCAGCTTCAGCTGCTGTTAACGCTGCTGCGGCTTGTTTCAAACAGAACGCCGAACATTTTGGTTCACTTTTAGGCGAAGAACTAGTCAATACGTATTGGCGTCGTGGTTTTGATTTACCAACGTCATCAACAACAGCTGCTGCTGCTGCCGCCGCTGTTGCTGCGGCTGCTACAACAACATCAACAACAACAAAAACGCCAAATATATTTCAAAATGCCAATCAGCAACAACAACAACAAATGTTGCTGCCACCATTACAACCACAGCACCACCACCACCAACAGCCATTGTTGCCAACAACAGCCGTCCACCACCACCATCACCAGCAGCATATGCAACATGCACTACAGCAACAGCAACATGGACCTTCGTCCACAGCGTTGCTTAGCCAATTAGTTAATTCCACTTTCTCAAATAATTCTTCTCTACGTACAGATGCCATGCTACAACAACATCATCACTATCATCAACAACACTTGAGCGAACAACACGAGAAGTCGAGCAATATGCAACATGATTCGTCATCCAGCGCCAGCACACCAAATCTACACGATCAACGTTCCAATGATGAACATCATAGTGTACTCGGTCATTCGTTGAATGGTTCGTCGCATAAAGCGCTTGAAGACAACAATAATAGCTTGTGTGCCACACCCAATAATGCAATGACACCACACCATTTGCCACCAGGTTTCTTGCCTGGTCTACCATTCCAATTTCAGGAGCGTAGTCATTTTCGCTTCGCTGAAGACATAAATTTACCGCCAGGTGCTTCAATGGCTGGTCGTTTGGGTGAATCACTTATACCAAAAGGTGATCCAATGGAAGCCAAACTACAGGAAATGTTGCGTTACAATATGGACAAATACGCCAATCAAGCACTTGATACGCTGCATATTTCGCGACGCGTACGCGAATTGCTCTCAGTACATAACATCGGTCAACGGCTGTTTGCCAAATACATACTTGGACTCTCGCAAGGTACCGTCTCAGAGTTGCTGTCAAAACCAAAGCCCTGGGATAAACTTACCGAAAAAGGACGCGACAGCTACCGCAAAATGCATGCCTGGGGATGTGATGATAACGCTGTGATGCTGTTGAAATCGCTAATACCCAAGAAAGGTAAGTCAAATATTTTTACTCTAGTTTAGTGTGAAGATTGTAAAATGTGTTTTTGTAGCGAATTTACACGTTTAGTTTAGTTTGACAGTTCTTGAAAATGACAGCTTCAAAATTTTGACAGTTAAGTGCTTAAAAAGTGTTTAGTTAGAAATGCAGATGCGTATAAAATAATTAGTTATTCATTCATTACAAATTATCTTAAAACAAATTTTTAATTTATTTATACAACGAAAATAAATAAGGTATGAAAAAAGAATTAATAGACAATTAATAGTTCAATTTTTTACGATTTATGGAACCATTTCACAGATCCATCACACCTATCTAACTATCACCAATAAATAAATTTTAAATTTATTTGAACAATAAAGATAAAGAATCGATAAAGAAATAAAGAATATAGATTTAAAATTTAAAAAAAATGTTATTAATACCTAAATAGGCGTAAATAATATACTTTATGTTTTCTCTATTGAAATAGACATTAGAAAAAAATTATACACAAAAATATATGAATTTAAAACTAGTCGTAGAATAATAAAATTAATGGACATCTCCCGGAAACTATAGTGTTGGACCAAAGACATGTTTTTTAATGCCTAATAAGTAAGGAAAATGTTCTTACTAACATTTTTTTCCTTTCTTGACTTCACTTAAAATTTACAGAATATTTCTGGAAAACACACTGTACATATAATATATATATATTATATATGTTAGGATAACAGGTTTTTTTAAAAAATACTGCAAATGATGTTTTGCAAATGACAATTATGAATATGATGAATAAGGGAAAATCTTAATGTGAACTTAATGAAGCAAGTGAGAATTGTTAGCTATATTAAAAATGTTTAACTAATAGACTTCTCTTTGACGCCTTGTATATGCGTAAACAATAAAAATACACAACTTTTTCAATTTTTGAACTACTTTAGAGTTCCCAGAAAGATTCGGGAAAACATACTCTATTTATAAAAAGTATGCATTATAGGTTGATAGAGTTTTTAATAAAGTGTTTCCAATAATAATGTTCAGTATACGATTATAATATAACTTTATAAAAGCAAGTGAGAATTGTTAGCTAGTTTTTAAAATAAGTTTTTTTTTATAAGTTTTTATTTTTATAAATTTTTATTTAAGTAACTATAATAACACAAATTGAAAGAAAAACGCAACTTATATATCTTTCTACAAAACTAGAAAATCTTATTTAATTCAATTACCCCTCCTTACCCTAATTTTTCATTTTAATTAATCATTAATTTATTACAACAAAAGTGCTACCAATTCACAATTTGAATACTAGATGTCAAACCAATGCAATTATTTGCCAAATTAAAACAAAATCTGCACATCTCGCTGACAAATTTTATGCAAAATGGCTTTACAAGAAGCGCACACTTCGCTATATTGTCGATCAAATGTCGTTCATTCCTAACACGATACACAACATCCTGCCCCACCATAAAAACTCTCATTAGGTTGAACAGAAAATTCGCTAATTAGTTACAGACTGAAAAAATGCTATAAACTAGAAACTTATTAAACAAATACATATAAAAAAAAATTAAAGTTCATATATATTTTTATTTTGTAACAAACATATTTTTTTTTGTGTTTTATATTGAATTTGTAATCATTTTTAATGACGCCAAAATATGCGCAATTTTATTAGAAAACATATATTTTCTGATGAGTGCTAGAGTATAGCAGTAATAAAACTAGAACAGAAATTTAAATTTAAAGTTTAAATACAGTATTTGCAGTGTTTAGTTTCTGTCATTTTAGAAATTCTAATATAAAATAAAATTCTTCAAAAATTGAACACTCAGAAATTAACGACTAACGACAACAAAAAGATAAAAAGATATAAAGAATAAATGAATTCTGCTGGATCAAAGCCAAACATTGAGAATTGTAAAATTTTAATTATTTTTGATTTTTTTACAAATAATCAGTTTTATGCATTTTTATTGGTTAAAATTGCTTGTCACATCATATTTTTTGGCACTTGATGCATTTCTTTTTGCAAATAACTAAAATTTAATGAAGTCGAAAAAAATAATATATACATTTAAAATGTATATACAATTATTTTATATGCTAATTATTACATATATTTTCATTACAATTTCAAAAAAAATAATTATCATTAATATATACATAATAATACTATGAAATCAATGCCAAAAGAACTGACTACTAATTTAACTACTAAATAAATTTATATTATCTCCAAACAGCAGAGCCCACTTATCAAGCTCAGCTTTTGCTGTCACGATATTTTTTCTCTCCAGAAAGCAATAATAAATAAAGGCACGAAATTACTCTGTATCCATTGTTTCGAAAAACAAGGAGTAAAGTTATTGAAACAGTTATAACTGAGTGAGTTATCCTTCAAATGTTAAGAAACTTTGACAAATACAAATTGAAGTTTGCCACTTTTTAAAATTTATTTGGATATAACATAAGTGGTGCTGCTGGTGTGTCATTCTATAGACTTAACAGCCAATATGTTAAGAGAAATTATTTTTACCTTTGAACATATGTACAGATATTGCTCAAATAAAATCTACATTTTTTAAACAATGAACTATAACCAAAATAAAAATTTGAATTAAGCTTCGTAATTATGTGCAGTGCTGCTATTTTTTATAATCCCTCAAAGAACAACAATTAACCATTTAGGCACAGGCACTCATTATTACACAAGTATATTACACAAATACACATGTATTGTACAACAGCACCCACTTTCCCATGCATGGAATTGGTCTACTAAATAAGAATTATATAAAACACATCAAAAAATCCTCCACATTATTTACTAAAGTATTAAGATCAGACATGGAAAATGAGTTAGAAAGCGCCTATTTCAAATCCCATGTTGCAGGTAGTTTTATTTTTGTTCTAATATTTTTGCTTTGTTAATTTATTTTTTATATTTATCTTTAAATTAATATACTAAAAAACTTTAATACATGTATGTAATTAAATGTTACAGGAAATGGCAAGAATAGGTAAACTTATACAAAAAATATAATAAACACTAAATATAATCTTCACTACTTAATTTAATTTACATCAATTACAAAGTAAATCCCTTCACTTTACTCACATATAAAATGCTCAACATGAGTATTGAGCCAATGCCCAACTAACTCCACGAAATTCACTTTACTTGAGTATTGAGCCAATGCCCAACTAACTCCACGAAACAACATCATTATTGTTGCAAATTTTTTATTTTCTTTTTTGTACACAGTTTTTGCAATTGCAATAATGCACAAGTATTATATATTCAGAATTATACCACTGAATAATCTGAAGAAGACTATAGTCGATATATTGGTGACAATAAGATATATTTTTAATAATAATTTAAAAAGTTGTGTATTATTTAAACAATTGCCTAATTAGCCACTTCAAAATTATATATATGAAATTTGATCATTCAAACATTAAATTGTATCAAAACATGAAAATTTGTGTAGAAAACATATATATAATCGTTTTAAATTTCAACAAAAAATGGAAAATAAAATGAAAATAAATTATTTTGTGCATAATATTGTAAAAAAAGTCTTCAACTACAAAACAGTAACTGAGCTATTGACAATAACAATTAAAAAAAAATAAAAACTTTGCTATATATATTATGCCAATACTGTCTGCGTTCCCAAATGAAGTTTAAATTTCTGTACTTTAGCTTTTTATTTATTTAAAAAAAATTTATTTCAACTCTTGCACTTTATCTATTTTTTCTCAGTTTTTACGATTTTCCTTTTATTTCTATATCGTTAAATTTATGCAATTTTTAATTACTAACCTATGAAGTTAAGCAAAAATAAAAAGATTAAGAGCAGACAAAATTACAACCTTGTGCCTTTCACGTTACCACCCCTAAAAAACTGCTAAAGAAATTTTTTTGTGAAATTTACTGCCTATTTGCAGGCGTAAATGCCAAATATTCTTATAGTTAAAATTACCTAAAATAACTGCCACGAAATAATGGAAAAAAAAGAAAAAATTTAAAAGTTTTACTTTTGGCAAGTAAAGATTTCAATCAGTGCAATCAATAATTTACGTTAGAAACTAAAAATTATACAAAATATAAATTCAGTAAGAAATGAAAGAGTTAGGGGAAATCAGAGGCGAGCGTCTCGGTTAACTCCATAAACACAAAAAGCATGCACAATTGCATGTTAGATTTTTGTAGATAACATTTTTTGTTTTAATTTTATTGATTTAATGCTTATTTTAATAAACAAAATACACAAATATAAATTTTCAGTTGAACTTACATTGAGAACAGTTTAATATCAAATTACAATGGTGTTATAATATAATTTAGGAGAAAATATAGTTTCTTTAAAGGTAATGTGCAAAAGCTATAGTAGAGCTATGGTCCTAACACATTATTTGCTCGCATACTTACAACTTGAAGTTGTGATAGTTACGACTCTGCGAGTTGTTACTAATATATTGTTGATATTTCATATGTTTTCTACTATAACAAACCCATAGTAGAACTATGACCCTAATTCACCATTTGCACACAATCTTACGACTTATAATTGAGAATTTATATCCTGCTTACTATTACACATAGATCGATACTTTAAATATCTTCAAACATCTTCTGCTATGCCAAAGCCGTTGTAGAACTATGGCCCTTACAACATCTGCTCACAATCGTATGCCTTGCAATTTAGAATCTATACCCATAAGTCCATAGTATAGATCCAGAATTCATAATGTATGTATGTATGTTGATCCTTTTTTCGTGTCAGCGCAACTGGGCACTCTTACTCTTTGATAGCTGGGGGTACTACAAGGTCCCATTGACTATGGTAATTTATGTATTCCTTATAAGCTTCATGATTATTCAGTAATTGATCTAAGATCTGCGTACCTCCCCGTGCGGAGAGTGATTACACTAAGATTAGATAGTGCTAAGTAGGATGGCCTGTCAGTTTTCGCATATAAATTCAGGGCTCTGTCCATAATATTACCCATAGATCTTTGCTTCAACTGTCTCGAATTTAAAAAAAAACATGTGTAATTTTTCATTGGATCCATAGTATAGATCCGGAATCCATAGTATTACACATAGATCTTTGCTTCAACTGTCTCGAATTTAAAAAAAAAACATGTGTAATTTTTATTGATTATATTAGATTTTTAATTAGAACTATAATAATAGATTTTTCGTCAATTTTCAACAATTCTTTGAGTCCAGAAGATAATCAAATAACGTGAAAGTATTTTTTCTCGATATTTTAAATGAAAAATTCATCATTTCTAATATTGAACTATTATTCACATTAATGATTATAATTATATACTATTAAACTATTCCAGTTTTTTTCTTTATTATGAACACTTAACACCTTCTCTGATCGTCGATGTCAACACAATTTTCGCACACTGACCCTCATTTCTGGAACTAAGCCAAAAAGTGCGTAGCTGTTGCAACGCTTCTTTAATCTAATGCTACACTAAACTTACAAATAATTTAAATATTTTCATTATTATTTTAAAAATAAAACTATTTAAAAATGAACTATTAAATAAAAACTTTATACACACATACTACCACAACATTTCATTGCTGCTTTCCCTTTACTGCCAGCAATACTTTTCTGTTTCTTAAAAATGTCAATATGAACACAAAAGAAAATAAAACAAAAATAATAAATACCAATAACAACAACAAAACATTCGAACCACGAACAACTCATGAGTAATCGTCATAAATTAATTGTCAACATTGCGTTCATAATTATTGCAAATAAATTTTTGCAAATATGCAAGTGTGTGTGTGTATGTGTATTTGCTTGCGTTGTCGCGCATATATTTCACATGTATCATGTGGATAAAAAGCTTGCCTACCCCGTTAGCTGTTAGATGGCATGCATTCATGTGCAATAAATAGAAAGAAGAAAAAAGGAAAAAAATAGCAACAACAACAACACAACAATAAAAAGCGCGCACAAATCATAATGAAAACGCAAATAATTTGAGCGTACCTCAAATAAAAACTTTGATTACTTTAGCATTTATTCAACTAATATTAATGAGCGACTATTTAGTGGTATAGCTAGCTACTACGACTATACGACTATATGGGTGTAGTGGTGGGTGAATACGTGAATAGGTGGTATGTTTGGGTGATAGGAGGTTAGGAGGTGGTAGGTAATATTAGTTGGTTTAACATAAAATAACTATACAATGCTTGCATTCATGCAGACACACGCACACAATTACAATAACCACTCACCACTGCTGCTCCTTGTGTTTTATTGTTGTACGCGAGTACCTTAGCTGATTGTTAGTAGTTATAGTTGTGCGTGTAGAGTTATTTAACGTAGCAAATAATGGAAATGAAAAATACTTTTCCAATGTTGACATTTCTAAAGAGTGTACTATTTACACACACTCACATGCAAATACATTGCTGCGTTTTTAGCCTTGCTAGTTTGCTACTATTCTTTTTCCATTTTTTTTTTTTGTTTATTTTTTTTTTGTTAGTGGAAACATGCAATTTTTCAAGCAAGCAAAGTCAAACTGGAAGTTAAAGTTGAAAAATATTGAAAAACGCATTTATAGAAAAATAATTTAAACTTTTTTTATAGTTTGACAGTTGACAATGTGAACAATTTACGAGCGCACGTTGGTTATAATGACAAGTGCAGCTATTGTTAATGTTTCATAGTCTACAAATATTTTATGGCAATTTCATCCAGTATAGTTAAAGTTGTTTTATTTAATTTATTTATATCTTTTATTTGCACTTATTTTTTAGAAAAAATTAAAAAAAAATTTAATTCAATAAACATTCAATATATTAATACCATTAGTGCAGAACAAAGATGGAGAATTTATAGTTTCTATTAGAAAAAAGTCTACATTATGCATGAAGCCACAGCTGCTGCTAAATTTTTTTTTCTACTCATTCTCTAAAACTCACCAAAACTCCTCAAACTACTTTGTTTTTTAGATTTTATTTGTAGTGTGGAACTTCAACTCGCTTTAATATTTTTTTTTAACATTAACTTTATTGCATTATAAATTTGCATTAAGTTTATTATTAATTTTATTAGTGTGAAGCTTTTATCCACTTTACTACAATTTTTTTCTATATATATTGGTTTTATTGACTTAGTCAGGTAGCCCTTAAACTTAGTTTATCTTAATTTATTGAGATAGGCACTAAAACTGCTTTATGTTGTTTCAGTGCTCCTTCATTTTACTAATGGTGTTGGGTTTGATTTTGGTGGTAGCGCTCTACAATCTGTATAACAGCATATCTACCACATACCTAACCATGCACAATTAAATTGTGAGGCTTAATGACACGGAGTAGTACCTGTACCCTTATGTTTAATCATAATAGTTTATATAAATTTCGCATTAATTTATTATTTTTTAATTTAATTTTATTTTAACTTCTTTTCATTCTATTTTTTTTTGTTGTTGTTAATTTATTTATTATTTTATTTTATTTATTTTTCCTTAATTTCATTTTTTAGTTTTTAATAATTTATTTTAACTCTTATTTTTTTTTCTCCTTTTTTGATTTGCGTATAATTGGCAAACAATTAAAAAAAATTACATACCACGCTCTGTTACCATTAAAAAAAATACTCTTAAGTCAAAGAATATACATGTTTAGACTACATTTTAAGCAAGTGTCAATACATTAACAAAGTCCCTCTTAAATATATTAAATGTTATTAAGTAAACAAAAATTAAAACACGACAAAATTTCGTAAAGTCCTTATTAAGCAAAATACACAAAATTCCCCCACAACAAGTAAAATTGTCTGTCAATAGAACAGCAAACAATAAGTTGGCAACACTTATACCAACAAAATTACATTTATTACACCAGCACAAAACAAAATATATGCAAAAAGAAAAAAGAAGTAGCAAAATAAGGAAAGGATTTCAAAATGTTGAAGAAAGTAGTAAAAAGGGTTCATTATCTGCATAGACTTGGAATAAAGGAAAATTCCTCGGTTGACCATGGCCATAACAATGATGATGGCATGGTAGGAATTTTTTACTCTCTATACACGTGTGTGAGTATATTAACGAGTTCTCGTCTTGCTTTAATCCTTTGCGAGGGCTTTAAATAACTTAACTGTAGCAGCAACAAACTAAAAATACCGCTTTACCCAATTTAGTATTTTTTTTTTTGTACTTCTCCTTTAAACTTGAAAATTTGTGAGCTTATAAATATTTCCTTTTTGTTGTTGTTGTTGTAGTTATATCCACCACTGCGGCTGCAATATGCAGGCGGTCAGCTTAAAAAGACTCATTGTTGTCGTCGTCATTATCATCGTCATCGTCGTGGTTGCTGTCGTCGTCGTCGCCGTAGTCGCCGTCGTCGCATATTTTCGTTGACCTTTTTCAGCACCCATAACCAAAGACACACATACACATACACACACGCACATGCATGCACCCAAATGAAATTGTTAGTCAATTGGTTTGGTTGTTGATCTCGGCTATGCCCGAGTGGCTTGAACTTTGACAAAAGCTTGCACATGTTGTGCTTAAGGATGCTTGCGCATTTGGTCGTCGACTATTGTCCAGTTACGGAAAAGTTAATGATTCTTATTTTTTTTTTAATTTTTTCAAAGTATGGGAATGTGTTAGGGTGGGGGTGTAGGTAGAATTTTAGGCAGCAAGTGTTGAACAAAAAATTAAGCACATACATTGGCACATTGGCTGTAGCACAAAGTGTTTAGCTCAAGCAACAAACCGGACATAGCAATTGTTTGAATTGCAGTCACTTATTTTTTGATTTTTTTGTTCTATTTTATTTTATAATTTCTTCCATTTTTAATGGTTCATTTTAAAAGATGAAAGGAAAAGTTCCAATAATTTGTTAATGTTTTGTCACTGCCAAGTATGGTAGCGGCACATGTGTACTTAAGTAGGATAATTTTGTGCACTTTTATTCCAAAAAGGGTTAAATTACTTAAATATATTATTTTATCCTTCTCATCTAAGTTTAAAATTTGTATGAGAAATTGCCGTTGACAGACGAGTCGTTAATTAAGTTAATATTTGCAGTCAAAGTTAAAAGTGTTGCCAACTTTGTTAATAACAGCATTAGCATATTGATAATTAAATACATAAAAACTGTTACTTCGATGAAAAAAAATTTCTTCAACATATAAAAAATTTCATAAAGAGGTTTTTTCGGACAGTAGTGAACTACAACATCAAAAATTCATTTTATATTATTTTAATTAATTTAATTTTTGGCTGACCATAAAAAATTATAAAAAATTTCAAAATCCAATTTAATCGAAAATTTGAAACAAAATTTGAAAAAAAATTTACTTAATGTTACATTTACATAATAAAAGAAATTAGTACTTCGATAAGGATAAAACAAAAAAAATACGAAAAAAAAATCTCACAGAAATATTTTAAAATCTAATGAGTCAAAAATCTTAAAATTTAAAAAAAATTTACTTAATACTTTATTTACATAATGGAGATTATCTTAAAATATTAATTTAATGCACTTACTGCTTCATTTGTATAGAAAAAAAAATTTTATATTTACTTTATACATATATATATATATCCATTTCTTATGTTCATTAATTTTTTTTTTTGAATCATTACTAATCAACTCTAATCTCCGTGTCCTTAGTTTAATTAAGTTAATTTTTCCTCTCCTCAATTATTAGCAACATTTAGTCACAATTTTATATACATAAAATTATGTATAAATGTCTATGTATTAATAATCAATTATGAACAAATGTTAGCAATTAACTCACAACAATCTTCCCCACCTTTAATTCTTCCTACCTTTGAAGTTATTATTTAAGTAAACTTTGTCGTACGAATTTGAAAAAAAAAAAATTATAAAAAAGGAGTTGCTCTCAAGCGTCAATGATTTTTTAATTGTTATTTTAATGAAACAAATGCAGCAGTTGAATTGAAAAATTTATTTGAAAAAAATTAAAAAAAAACCGGAGGAAATTGCTTTGGCGTATGCAGTGATGAATGCATAATTGGCGTTAATTTTTAAACGTTACAAGCAAAACGAATTCGAAGCATACTTCAGGGGGTTAATGACATTTTTCTCTCCCCTGGCATTCAAAATAAAGGATTTTTACAGATTTTTTAATGAAAAATACTTTAAGATCAAAGTAATAAGCAAATTTTATTAACGCATTGCAAATAATTCAATTTTGAATTTTGAAATGATGCAATTTGCATAAATGCAAGTCCTTAAAGCAATACCGGAGAAGAAAAATGCTAATTTGATTTCATTTTTTTATACATTTTTCATAAATGTTTATAACAAGAATAAAATAAAAAATAATTTATTTATAAATGTAGTTGGAAAGTTAATTTTATAGTCTAGAGAAAAATTAATTCACATCTTATCCTTATCTAATTTTTGCATTAAGTGACATATTTTTGACTCATATTCAAACATTATATGACATTGATGTTTGTTAATTTCAGTAAAGATTTTTAATATTAACTACAAAGTTGACCATTACAGGAGTGAATCGTCCTTAACCACGTCCAGTAGGCTTCGCCAGCCAACCCATTCAATTGCTTGCTGTCGCCAATTAATAGTACATAGTATCATTGGTCATCTAATTCAACCACCGAAGATGCGGACATCCTCTAACACCTTTTCCATTAGCACATATCGAATCAAACAGCTTTCTAGCCAGAACAATTTCTTACAATCTCACTCTTAACTCTGTCAACGTCGCGGTACAGTTCGTTCCATCTTATTCGATACTCGTTGTCAACGAGTAAGAGACCATAGATCTTCTGAAGAGTTTTTCTCTCGAATGTTTTCAATGCCTTCTCATCACTTGTAGTTATTGTGCAATCTTCTACTCCATATGGCGGGCGAGGTATGATAAGAGATTTGTACAACGTGATTTTTATTTGTCGACAGAAAGCTTTACTTTTCAGCTGCCTACTTGGTTTAAAGTACCACCTGTTGGCAAGAGTGACACCAAATAGACACAAGTAACTCTCTTCTAACACCTCCTTTTGAACGAATTCGAAGAATCAATACTTAAAATTATTATAATTACATTCTTGCACATAACTGTTACATTTAATATCAATTAGGGTTTATGAAAGTATTTAAGAAATGTACACATATATATAAATATTATACATGTTATGCATTTATATGACTAATCTCAAAAAAATAAAATAAATTCACTATAAATTGCATGTATCACTCATAAAATCTAGAATCAGTCATTAAATCGAAATATCTGCGAAGAAATATAAAAATTTATTTAACAAATCTTTAAAATCTTTAAAAATCTCAAAATTTATTGCAAGCTCTTATGATTAAAAACAATAAAAATAAAAATAAAAAAAAAACATTATTTTAATAAACCAATTTAAAAACAACAGAGGAATTTTAAAAAAAATAAATAAATTTACAACCGCATTAACACCAACAATTGACCTATCCCTGCCCACTTCTGTCAGTTTAACTCTTGTCGGGCATTTAATATGCACAGCATCCATATGCGCGCAGATACACAGAAGACATCATTTCGCTGATTTAAGTATGTAGCAATTTAAAGAGCTTTCATCTATAAATCTATAAATTTTAATATTTAGCTACAGATAAACTCATTTTATTTTATTTTATTTTAAACAATAAAAAAAATAAAAGTAAAATATATCGAAAATTGTCAACAAGCGACAGAAATTCTTCTACATTTCTTCATCTTGTATATTGTCATGGCGTTTCACGATCGTTTTTTACTTTATTTCATTTTATTTTGGTTTTATTTTGGTTTTGTTCTGTTCTGTTTTCAAACAAATGTATATGACATATACTCAAAACAGATATGCGAGTAAAGATATTTTTTCAAAAATATCTGTGAAATACATTTCGGCATGTAACGCATTTTTTATCGTACGAAGCAGACGAAGCTGTGAAAATTGAATGCGCTATGAAAACTTAAGATTTATTATAGTTAATGTTTTTTTTTATTTTCTTTTAATTTGAACTATTTTATGTTCTCTTTATTGTTTTAGTTTTTCATCTATTTATATTCCTAATATATATAGATATATATGTGTTTATTAATTTTTATTATTCTTAAGTATTTAACATCGATACTCTCTGTTGTTTTGACTAATTCCATTTCATTGTTTCCTTTAATTTATAAGGTAAGAGACATGTCTTGCAGCAGTAGATAATGTGATTTAATAGTAAAGTTATACAGGGTGTTAGAAGTTTTATATAAAACATTAAAAGACTTGGGTTAGTGGGAAAAAAATAAAAAATATTCCAACAAAAGAAGATTAACCAAACCGTCCTTAATACTCAAATAATGATTTGAAAATATTGTATTTTTTTATGTGTTTATACATAAGGGACAGAGCCATGAAGTTATAAGCGAAAATTAACAGGCTATCCTACTTACCACTATCTAATCTTAGAGTAATCACTCTCCGCATGGGGAGTTACGCATCTCTTAGATCAATCACTGAATAATCATGAAGCTTATAGGCAATACATAAATTAGTCAATGAGATGGATGGGACCTTGTAGTAAAAGTGCCCAGTTGCGCTGACTCAAAAAAAGGATCAACATATATATATATATGCATATAAGAAAATTTACTCTAATCTATTTTGAAGAGTATTATTCTTAGATCTCTTTCATTTGTAACTGTAAAAACAAAGTAGATAATGATGTTATGATATTAAATCTAAACTATATTATAGTTATTATTTACATTATAGTTATATATCATTATTATTATATTACTTATATATATACATATAAACATATATATATGTACATATACATATATATATGCACATATACATATATATATGCCAGAAAGCTTGGTGTCAAGATTGCACAAGATCGAAGCAGATGGAGGCAGGTTGTAAAGGAGGCCAAGATTCACACTAGGCTGTAGGGTCAAATAAGTAGAAGAATATATATATATATAAATAACATATATAGTATGTTATTAACTATAATATAAATGTCATCAATTTTTTTTTATTTTTTTATGCTATATGCTTTAAAAAAATTTAAAATCCTTTTATTCCATTTTATTAAGTTTTTCATTTAATTTTAGGTTCTTTTGTTATTAATTTTATAATTTTTTTATTTTAATTTATAAAGTTTTATATCATACTTTTTTACTATATTTTATTGTATTTGCTTCATTTTATTTAATTATTTTATTTTTTTTTTTAATTTTAACACCATTTTATTTTAATTGATAATATTTTACATCATATCTGTTGAAATTATTCTCATCATTCTTATACTTATCTCATTATTATTATTTTTTTTTTGTGTAATTGCTTTATGATTAATTTCACGTGCCAAATATAATTTATTTCATTTCTATTATTTTATATTACTATATTTTATTTTTTATTATATTATTAAACCTTTTTTTGTTTTTTAAAAATATTTCAATTGAGAAGAGTTAAACGATTTGCCCGTCTCCTGCTGAACTGTCCTTCTCCATGTTATTGCTGGTGTGTCTCTGCGCCTAATCCCCTGGGGGTTCCGAGTAAATGCAGCATGTGTGTCCAATCCAATCATACTTCTTTTTTCTTATCTCTTATAATGTTTGGTCCTACAGTCTTTGATAAAATATACGTACATGTCTGAAGCACTTTGCCCAATAATGACAATGTGTGACTTGGGTGATACACTGTTATATGTGTTCCGTCCAAACATGTGACTCTCGTCACATTAGAATACACTAAAATCAAGTCATTCTAGTGTGTTTATAAAACTAAATTTTGTAATCCAGTAAATCTAGGATTTACGTATAGTACGTCGTATATGTTTCCAATGTTACTTAGCCAGTTATCATATATAGTTCATATAGTTCATTAACTCTAAATTTCGTAGTTATCACTTAGTTATAACACCTTATTTAATTTATATATATTTAATATACTATATACTATAAGAAAGTATTTATAAGCAGACAGTTCTGCATGCACTAAATATCTTGATCCAATTTTCGAATATTTTTTATTTGAATTTTTTATTTTCCAAACTGTTGCCATTAAAATTCCACATTGAGCTGCGTAGGCGTAAATTCGAACAAATTTACTAGGTTATTGGCGACAACAATAATATTTTATTGCGGATATCTGACTGCTATATATATATATATGTATATAAATTTTTTTTTTATATTTTATTAAATATTAATTTTTTATGTAGAAAATTCATTGGCATATAAAAATTAATTTTGCGTTTTAATCAGAACATTTTTCTTCTCGCGTCTATTGTGTCTGTTCAAAGCATGTAAATGTTTAAATTTAAAATAAAATTTTGTTATATGTAAAATTTTATATATCTTTAAATTGCTGCATTTAATTTAAATAAACTTTTAATGTTTTCCCAATTAAAAATTTATAACTCACACGCAAATCATTTCGGTTTCAAACTCATTAAGCTGATACTAATAAAAACTTAGTTATGTATGCTGTTCCCCTTACCTTAGTACTTAATTTCATATATACATATCTACGTATATATATATGTGCATATATATATTGTTTATATTAGACCTTCTTAAGCTGACACATGTCATTCATAGATACATTTTGCAAGGCTCTAATTGTTTGGATGTACGTTTTTCACTGCAAATAACAAATGAAATTTTTCCTATTTTCCAATTGCATGCAGACAACATTTCCGTAGCGCTGAAAACTTTGTCTTCGACATTTGCAAATGATTTTTTTTTATATATATATTTTTTTTTAATTTGTATATATAAGCTAATTAGTTCGTAATTAAGTTCGTTTTTATTTTAATTTTTATTATTTTTTGTTTTTTTTTTTGAAATTTTTTTTTTCAAGCTTTGTGATTTGTTATAGTGAGGTTAAATGAGTTCATTCATAAGATAGAACGAAGTTTTACTTATAATATGTATGAAGGAATATATGCTTTAAATTCTGAAGAAGTACAAAGGAATATGATAATAATTACAACCCTATTTTTGTTAAATGTTTGTTAAAAAATATCTATTTTAAGATTTATTAAGTGATAGCATTAAATATAGTTCAACAGAGAAAATAAAAATAATAAAAATATTGCAAAAGACTTCATTTATCATTTATTTTTATATTAAACTCAATCAAATATATACATCCAAATAAAAATAAATTAAATATGCTGGTAATTTTTCTCAATATATATTAATATATTCATATTGCCAACATATATTTGACAACATAAAAATTAGTAGTTAAAAAATTTTTTTTAAAAAAAGTGCTGTTATATATATTATTCTTATTATCACATTCATTACATTACATATCCTAATTCCCTTCTTTATACTTCATATATATATTAACTTCTTCAACTGCAGTGATTGATATGCAAATAATTGCATTTCAATGCAATATGTTGATTTCATAAGATATTTAACCGCAAATCTAAATGAAAAGCTGTCAAACAACACTTTTGCACTTCACTTCGAAGTGCTTGAAAACTTCACTTTAAGAAATATGAATATAGCATAATTTTAAAATCCTTTTGACTATCAATAAATTGACTGTTTATGCTGATTAAAAAATCACGAAGGTTGTAATATAAATTTTTAGTTAAACAAAGACAGCTTTCTTTAAATAGAAAAATAATTGAAGAAAAACCCAGGACCGTAATCAGAAAATTAAGTTAAAATTTATTTATTTTATTTAATTTACATTATTTTAATAGTACTACATATAATCAAATACTTCAAAAAATACTGAAATATTATTAATATATTATTATATTTTTTACAATAATTAATTATTTAATATTAATTATTATTATTTTATATTTTATTATTTTGTTCATTTTCTTTTCATTAAATTTTATATTATGTCACTTTCACTAATAAGTACACATCTTTATTTAATAATTTTTATTAAGTGAGTCTATGAGAAGTACGTATTTACGCTAACATAGTAAGTCTTACTTGTCGAATTGACGCGTCTTATGACGAAAAGAAACTAGAATGGTTCTAACAGTAATGAAGAAGCAACAACAAAAATTTGATTAATTTATTAATCAACCAAATTTAAAAAAGTTTATATAAAATTAATTTTGAATATAAGCATATTTCTCTATCCTTCTCCCCTCTCTCTCCCCACTCTATCTCTTTCTCTCCTATCTATCTCTATCTCCCCTCTCTATCTATCTCCCCCTACCTCAATCTGTCTCTCACTTAATCCATCTTTTTTTCTTTCTGTCTCTCTCTCTCTGTCCGCCTCTCTCTCTCTCTCTCTCTCTCTCTTTCTCTCTCTCTCTGTCTGTCTGTCTGTCTCTCTTTCAGTCTGTCTGTCTCTCTCTTTTTTTTTTCTCTCTTTCTCTTTCACTCTCTCTGTCTGTCTCTCTCTACTCCTCTTATTTTTTAAAATCTATTACAATATTGAAACTATATCGTATTATTAAGGCAGTAGCGTTTTAATTCTATTTCTATTTTGGCTTTATTTATTTATCCAACTGGCACACTCGATCAAGAGTACATCTAAGTTTTGCATCCAATCGACTTGGTTCATAAAGAAAATTGTTTTAGGAAATTTTTTATTTGTAATCTTATATTAGTTTGTTCTTTTACTTACACTTGTTTTTGTTCATTATATGAGCAACTATATGATATGAGCAATTGACTTATCTTTTATTTTAGAAGCTTCTACCTATTTTTAAGATAATCGAATTGAGAGTTGGTAAGAATTACATATATACTCGAAAAATCGATTGGGAAAGTATAATTCGAGAGTAAGACGTATACTTCCTAAACTTATGGTCGATGGGTGTCCATGACTCTGCTAGTATCATTATAAATTAATGCTTGATTTTATTTAACATGAATTCAAAAAAAAATTTCTTCATTATCCAAGGTAAAGATAACCTTGACTGAGGTCCTTCAAAAATTTTAGCTTTCTTATTGCACAAATATTTTGGAATGAATAAATTAAATATTGAAAAAAAAACCAAAAAATTATTTATAAATTGAAACAGCCTTTGAAATACTTGAAACACCATTCAGTCATTCCTTTTGAACCAGCCTAGTATCTTTCACTGACATAACACATCCTTTGATATATTCGAAATTGAAAAATTGGTTTTTATTCCACATACTCGTATTCCTTGACTTAATATGTTTTTTTTTGTTTTTTTTTTTTAATTATTTCGTAAGAAAGCCAAGCCACACATGCAAATGTGAGTGCCTCAAAGAGACTTGATTGAATACGCTTCGTTTGCTAACATTTCATTGGGAAAAATATTCAAAGCAGTAAAGAAGGTGTAAATTGACACTTTTGATAATAATACCAACAACAACAACAACAACAACACGTACCTAGATACAGCATATATCTATGCAATGGGTTCGTTTGCATAATTCAAACTGCATTTGTTGGATAAATTTTTTTTTTCATAATTTTTAAACATAAAAAAAACGAAAGTTGAAAAAGAAATCAAATGCTTTGTGGCATGTGTTTTATTTGCGATTCAAAGTGATTTCTTTCAATGCTGTTGATATAGACAAGGACATTATAAGTACTACTTTTACTTTGTGTGGTTGGTGTTTACGAGAGACCTACACATACCAGAGTATGACAGACAGGCAGGCATTTTAATTAGAAATTTTGCAATTAATGAAAATTGCGTGTTTTTTCCAACCTTAGCACGTACATAATTTCTAAAGGATCTTTTGATAAATTCAAACGCTATTTGCATACTGATTTATTTATTAATATTTATATGGAGTTCATTATTTTTGCTATTACCTTAGCAATACCTCTGAATTGTGAGTTGTTGTGGGCTTTATCAAAATGCTATGCTTTTTTGCTTTTAAATACAAGAAAAGTTTGGACTTTTAATACAAAATGTTTGCTGTCATATGAATGTTTCTATAAAGAGTAAAGTTGAATTAATCTGATAAGTCTAGAAGAACATTGATGAGGCGATTCACTTAAAAAAGTAACATACAGACAATTTAGATACAATTTAGGTAGAATTTAGTGGTTGTCTATGGTTGTGATAAGACTGGAAAAACATTACTGAGGCAATTTACTTAAAAAAGTAACACATAATATAGTGGTTGTCTATGGTTCTGATAAGTCTAGAAGAGCATTACTGAGGCAATTCACTTAAAAAAGTAACAAAAGGTCAATTTAGATAGAATATTATGGTTGTATATAGTTCTGATAAGTCTAGAAAAACATTACTGAGACAATTCACTTAAAAAAGTAACAAAAAGACAATTTAGATAGAATATTATGGTTGTCTATGGTTCTGATAAGTCTGGAAGAACATTGATGAGGCGATTCACTTAAAAAAGTAACAAAAAGACTATTTAGGTAGAATATTATGGTTATCTATGGTTCTGATAAGTCTGGAAGAACATTGATGAGGCAATTCACTTAAAAAAGTAACATACAGACGATTTAGATAGAATTTAGGTAGAATTTAGTGATTGTCTATGGTTGTGATTAGTCTGGAAAATCATTGATGAGGCCTAAAGAAGTAGCAAAGACAATTATGTATATCTACCATTCTGCTATCATAAACACAATTGAGTTAGAATTACTTTAATTGATATAATTAAGTTAGTTACTATAAAGCAAAAGCACTTTGACTGAGTTATTGTTCAGCAATTGGAAATCTATATTTTTAAATTACATATATAAAAATAAATAAGAACTTATCTCATTTATAAAAAAATATTTTTTTCCAACAAAAATTACTTTCTGCCATCTCAAATTAAATGACATAAAAATTATTAAATTCCATTGAACTTTAATTTCGTATATTATACTATTGTTCTTTTGATTTATATCACCAAACTTTCTTCTCTTCTATTACTTTCGCCTCTAATCCAAGTTGAAGTTCATCAACTTAATCTACTTTACAGCTTAAACATTTGCAACAGTTAACTTAGTTCCTTGCTTTCTATACCTTTTTGGCAAATACTTCAACAAATGTCTAATCCTGTATGAGGCACTATTCCTCTTCACTGCACAAACAAAACAAACATTAAACTATTGTCAACACATAGTCACCATAACCTGCAACAAAAGTGTCAACTAGCACCGTTTTACTACAGTCTCCAGCTTACGATATTGGCTTGAGGGTCAAAATTTGAAAAAAAATGTTTACCATGTCATTGCAACAGAACCTTGCCTTACCTCACCTTACTTTACACTTGATCTCTCCCTACAACAGCAATCGTCATCGTCATAAATTCATTGTAGCATCCAAACGTAACCAGGAAGGAAGTATGCGGCTACAGCAATCACATTGAACTAACCACAAAACATTGAAGGAAACAAGGACAAAGCTGGCCAACAACACATTGCCATACAAAGTCCTATCAATGACTGCCTGAATGGCTCGTTTCAATACAATTCAATACGCTTCAATTGAATTCAATTTTTTCATCTTTTCATCTCTTCAAGTATCAAAAAAAAAGTATCTGATGATAAAATGCTGCTCCAATTGCCATTTGTCATTCATGTCCTGATTTCCGTTACTGCTCATTGCTTGTATGTACAGTTGCTTTGTTGGAAAAGTGTTTGCTCCTTTGGGAATCGATTATCCTTGCAATTGTAAAACGATTTTCTGTTATCGTTGTTTTTTTCGTTGATTACTTTTTACTATATCTTTTGTTTTTAACTCTTAATCAAATTTTTTTCATCGAACAATTCTTTTGAATATTTTCTTTTTTATTAAATTTTTTCATCAAATTTTTTTGTCAAATATCTAGTAAATATTTTGGCAAGTTTTACGTCTTCTATTTGCAATTTTTTTTTTTTGGAACAATTTTAACTCTTTAGTATGAAAATAAACGTGTTTACTTTGCAAATGGTTTCGAACACATCCGGATTGCATATCCTTTTGTATTTCGGACAAAAACAGCAGTGAAAAGCTTTATTTGATGTTGTTAATGTTGATATTGAATACGTCAATTAATGTAGAATAAATAAAAAATAAATAATAGAAATAAAAAAATCGCATGAATGCTGCAAGGATATATCGGAGGACAACGAGCAACCACTTGTGTGATTGTTCTGAATAAAATTGAATTTTTTTTTTATTTTGAAGTGGAAATTTTATTACTATTATTTATTTATTGTTTATTATTAATTTTGTTATTTATTTCTCATTTATTTGTTTGTATTATTTTTTATTAATTTTTGTTTAATACCTTTAGTATTTATTTATTTGTTATTGGTTTTTTATTTATTTATTTTTTATTTAATTATCATTTTTTTAATAAATGCTTTTTATTTATTTATTATTGTTTAAAATTCATTTTATACAAATTTTTTTATTTATTTATTATTTATTTTTTATTTAGTTATTGTTTAATTCTTATTATTTTGTTATTATATATTTTCTTATATTTATTTGTTCTTTTGTTATTTATTATTGATTTCTTCATTTGAATTTCTTGAAAACGGTGGGCTTCTTAGCGAAGATTGAAGATGCTGTATCTTGCCTACATCCCGGGACGTCATGGAGGAAAAAGACCATCCGGGTCGCGAACCGTTGTGGATTGCTCTTAGCTTCAGATGCTCCTCTTTGACCTTACCGGCAAGGGAGGCCCTACCAGTAGCTACGCTACCGCCGGCATCGCTCTCAGGATCATTGCACCCTACTAAGCCCCCTCGCCACGACAAGGCCACAATCCCCGAGAGAGTTTATTTATTTACTATTGCTTTATTATTTATTTATCACTAACTTTGTATGTATTTATTGATAACTTTTTTTTATTTATTATTTATATATGATTGAATTATTATTTATTTATTATTTATTGTTTTATTATTTACTTATTCAATATTTATTTATTACTTATTTTTTATTTATTTAATTTTTATTTATTATTTATTTATTACTTATTTTTTTATTTATTTAATTTTTATTTATTATTTATTTTCAATTTATTTTTTTTATTTATTTATTTTTTATCTATTTGTTATTGATTTATTACTTTTTTTTTATTTATTAATTATTTATTTGTTTTTATTTATTTATTTATTATTTATTTTTTTTTTATTAATTATTTATTCATTAGTTATTTATTATTGATTTACTATTATCTATTATATATTTATAAATTATTTATTGCTTATTTATAAATTAATTATTGCTTATTTATTATTTGCTTATTATAATTAATTTATTATTTATAATTATTTATTTAATGTTATTATTTATTAATCATACATTTAGTATTTACTAAATAGTTGTTCATTATTTATTTATTATTTTTTTATTTATTATATATTTATTTTTAATTTTTTAATCACTCAATTTTTATATATTATTTATTTTTTATTAAATTATTTTTTATTTATTCTTTGTTTATTTTTTACTGTTGATTTATTTTTTATTGCTAATTTACTAACATTTTATTAACTTTTTTTTATTTACTTGTTACTGTTATTTATTATTAACTACATTATATTATTCAAATATTTTGTATTGTATTTTGTATCTTTTAATTTTAATGGAGTTTTTATAATTTACTTGTTCATTTTAAAAAACAAAAAAAAACTTTCTTACATTAGACCCTTCTCTCTAAACTTATTATAAAGAAGTCATTAATGTTACTCCATGATCTTCGTATTTTTATAGTATTCTTTCTTGTGTACAGATCCTTGTACAGGACAAGGACAGGACTTGTACGGTACTTCTTATTACAAAGAAGCCATGCTTATGTCACTCCACAATCGCTACACCGAAACGAAAAAATGAATAATATGTTTTGTTCGCAATAATAATTCATAATAAATTTATATCAAATTTAATTTATAAATTTTATTTAATTTAATTATAAAGAAAGTCAAATAGTTTTCTTGAGCTTCCTATGAGATTAGCTATTATAATGCTATACTATAATATTAGAAGTTGATTTGTTTTATGCTTCTGGCACGTGCCATATGAATTATTCTTGATTTTTTCTTCCAATATGCATTTAAATGCTCTGTAGGGATGTAATCCTCACATTCCTCGTATATATACCAACAACTCATACTCGTTCATACAAAATTTCTAGTCTATCATTGCTGTAGTGTTTAGGTTTTTGATGGATTGTTTGCTTAGTGATGCATACGTTGTTGAGGTCGGCGGCTAAATTGCATGAGTGTACTTTTGTGGTGTTTTCCATTTGAATTTTGATTTGAAATTCTTTTTTTTTTGTTTTTTTTAATTTTACCGCTTTTCATACTCATTCATTCATGCAGTTTTTATTTTTGTCAAAACATATCGAATGAATTTGAATGAGTGTAAAAACCACTAATTCGCTTTGACGGTTTTGATTTGGGATTCGAATAAAATCAGAAAAAAATAAATCATAGATGAAAATTCCACAAATAGTGTTTGGATTACATGGCTAAGCAATCAAAGCTCAAAAAATGGAAAAATGGAAATATGGTAAATGGAAAAAATTCTACATAAATGCCAAAGAGACGAAACATAATTTTTTCCTTCCCGATGTGTGGAAATTGGTAGAAAATTGCGGATTGTTGACTGCATTGCATGCAAAATTTGTGTATTCATTTGGTTCGGTTTGGTTTGGTTTGATTTGTTGGTTGGATATGTTTTTGTTTTTGATTTAAATGGTGCATTAATTGTATTTTTTTTTAATTTTTTATATAATTTCAATTTTTTTTTTTTTGCAAAATTATTTTATGCGGAAAACATCGCTTTGGCAAGGTCAGCAGACATTTTCGTGCAGAGGAGGGGCGACGTAATAAAAATAAACGATTTCAAATCAATTTAAAATCAAAAAAAGCGAGAAATTTTATTAGCAGGCATGCAACCATTAAATTTAAATTGAGTTAAAAGCAAAAAGGAAATTAATCGTTTGATTCATTTAATTAATAATGTTATTCACATATTTTTCCATTTTACAAACATATTTAGTGAAAATTACAGTACAAGATTTTTAAGCCGCAATTGCATATAATTTTTGCAAAAGAGTCACGCCTTCAGAGCTATTTTTGTTATTGAAATTATTAAATAAATTATGCATTTTATATAAAAATTATTATCAATTAAAATTTGTATAAATTTAATTTTAAAGTTATCATTTAAAAATAAAAAATCTTGTTTTTTTAAATAGATATCAATAGAATCTTTTATTTTTTCTTTGTCAGTACTGTTATTTCTGTTATACAGATATTATTTTTGTGTTTCTCTTGTGTTTATATTTTATATTTAGTAATGTTTTTTGTTTTTTTTTTAAATTTAATCTTTTTTCTTATTTATTTGTTTGGTTTTTATTTTATACGTTTTTCTGTTTTCCCGCTTAATTTACAACCCACTTTTTGGTATTTTGAGTATTATATTCTGGACATGTACTATTAGTTAATATTATTAAACATATTATTTTTACGTTCACTAACTTCTTATTTTATAAATTTTTATATTTTATTTATTTTTATATTTTATATAAAAATATATAAAATAGGTATGTTATATGTATTTTTTTGCTTCAATTTATTTTGATTTTATTTTCAATTATTTAATTCCAAATTTAGCTTATTTATATATTTACTTAAATTTGATTTATTTCTAATTTTATTTAAATTCGTTTTGATTTTATTATTAATTTATTTAACTTAATTTTTTTTTTATATTAATTTTTATATTATTTTTAGTTTATTTTATTATTTCTATTTTATATTTATTTAAAATTATTTTATTTTTATTTAATTTTGATTTTATTTTATTTTTATATTATTTTTAGTATATTTTATTTTCTTTTTATGTTTTTTATTTTATTTTAATTTCGTTTTCATTTTATGTTTATATTAATATTTTTTATTTTAATTTATTTCATTTCATTTTAAATTATTTTATTTTAAGGAAATGGTAGAAAATTCATCCTAAGACCACTGATAATGAGTACTTGGCAATACCGAAACAGAGTTGTATAGTTAGCCAAATTTCAATAAATTAACTAAAATTTTTTTATATGTCTTTTCATTTCTATTCGAACTCTTCTAACTTTTAAATAGTTTCTTTTCGTCATGAAAAATAAACATTATTTTATTTAATATTATTTTATTTTATTTTTTGTTATTTTATTTTTTGTTATTTTATTTTTTGTTATTTTATTTTATTTTAGATTCTTCTATTTTATTTTATTTTATTTTATTTTATTTTTATATGAATATAGCTTATTTTCATTTTATTTCATCCTATTTTATTTTATTGTATCCTATTTTACTTTACTTTATTTTATTTTATTGTTTTTATTTTATTTTTATTTTCTTTGTTTTTCTTTAATTTATTTTATACTATTTATTATTTATTTATTATTATTTTTATACTATTTTATTCTGACTTTCATATTTTTTTTTTTTAATTTAAATTTTTTGTTTTTTTTTTTTAATTTTATTTTAATATTTTAATCTCTTACGTTTTTTTTTCATATTTTTTCTTTTTACTTGTATATTCTGGTTTTTCTTGGTTTTTTTCTATTATAAAATTTTATTGTCTCAAAATTAAAGAAGAAATGTACGCAAGCAGGAAAGCCTAAATTGTATTTTTATTGCCGATAATTTACGTCAATATAGAAATACTTCAAACTTCACTCCAAACCACTAAAATCAAATGAATTAAATGAACTCTGCCAAGAGTCGAAAGTTCTCTGATCTTTGATTTCATTTAAAAGCGCGGCTCAAAAAAAAAATTTCAAAAGCACTTTGAGGGCTAAGACATCAGAAGCCGGTAACGACTACTTTTATGACTTAATTTCCGAAGGTCATACTCATTGCCAAATGGTAGAACACAAAAAGGCAATCATTTCCTCTGCTATCAATAGGTCCAATAAATTCAATGGCCAAAGGCAGATTGGCAAATTGAGACGCTAAAAAGCACATCTCCTCTGTCAATTTGACGGCTACGTTGATGGAAATTTATTGCCAATGTGCAAATAAAATCATGCAAATCAAATCACGTCATTCACTTTCCACGAACTGCATAAGATCGCATACGCAACACAGAGATATCTGCAATACGTCAACCGGTGATACAAATTTCAGTCAAAAGTAAAAAACAACTATGATTATTGCTTGATTGGCAATAAGAATTCAAAATTTTATATCGCTTAATGGTTTATTTATGATCGCTACAAAAACACATCCCCTCTTCAACGATCTACCATATATATAATTTGCATCAAAGACTGATTACAATTTTTTTCTTGCAATTTCAGATTCTGGTCTACCGCCTTATGGTGGACGTGGTGAAGATTCAATGTCTGATGATCGTATCGCTCACATACTGAGCGAAGCCTCCACACTTATGAAGAACTCTACACCAAACGCCTTACAGCAGCAATTAAAAGATGAACAACAACGCCATTTACAGCAAGAGCAACATCGCCGTTCCGCACATGATGATACGCACAGCAATGAAGACTCCAAATCCCCTCATCAGACTTGTACTTCTCCCTTTTACAAGGATCAAATCAAACAGCAAGATGCTGCACATCATCAACAACAACAGCAACAACACCGCCTACGTCAAGACGAACTAACTCAAGACAAAATGGCAAGACTTTATCAAGAAATTATGTCACGTAATCCACATGGAAGCACTTTTCCAAGGTTTGTCACCTTTAATTCAATTTTATTTTTATTTAAATAATCTTTTCTATATTGAACAGTTATACTAAACCTAATCATAGTTTCTTGCTTTCGCCATTTTTCAGCGCTGCTAGCGGTATGCCGCCAGCTAATATGACCGGTAATGCATTCCCCGCCGCCGCTGCAATGGCTGCCGATGAAAATATACGTCTAGCTTTTGAACGTGAGATGGCCAAATTACAGCAACAACAACAAACGGCAGCTGGTAATATGCCAAACTTTCCAAATTTTTCCAGTTTAATGGCATTGCAACAACAAGTATTGAATGGCGTACAAGACTTAACACTCACCAAGGACGGCAAAGAGCTTAAAATGAATGGTCAACGTGTTTCAATGGATCACTCCAATTCCATGGACTCACAATCAGCCAGCAATAATGCCAATTCGAGCAGCGCAAATACCAAAGAACTGTCAGCTGCTGACGCTGAACGACTTTCTACTGGTTTCTCGCTACATTCACGTAAACCAGAAGGTGGTAGCCTTACTCCCGCACCACCACCATCGAGCAATGCTTCTGCACAAAATGTAAATTCTGCTGCGCCCAGCCCTTTGAGTAACTCCATCTTACCGCCCGCTATGACACCAAACGATGACTTCTCAGCTGCAGCTAGTCCTCTACAACGTATGGCTTCCATCACCAATTCACTTATCACACAACCTCCCGTTACACCGCATCACACACAACCACAACGACCCACCAAAGCCGTATTACCACCAATCACGCAACAGCAATTTGATATGTTCAACAATCTGAACACTGAAGATATTGTACGCCGCGTTAAGGAAGCACTATCTCAATATTCCATCTCACAACGCCTCTTCGGTGAATCCGTACTTGGCTTATCACAAGGTTCAGTTTCTGATTTGCTAGCACGTCCAAAACCATGGCACATGCTCACGCAAAAGGGACGCGAACCTTTCATACGAATGAAAATGTTTCTGGAAGATGAGAATGCCGTACATAAATTAGTCGCTAGCCAATATAAAATTGCACCCGAGAAACTGATGCGCACGGGTAGCTACAGTGGCAGCCCACAAATACCACAGGGTTTAGCTAACAAAATGCAAGCTTCCCTGCCAATGCAAAAAATGATGAATGAACTAAAATTACAGGAACCAGCTCAGGCACAACATATCATGCAACAAATGCAAGCGGCTGCTGCGATGTCAGCCGCTATGCAACAACAACAACAGCAACAAAGTCAACAACAAGCGGCTGCAGCAGTGCAAGCAGCACAAGCCGCCGCACAAGCTGCACAACATCACCAAAGCATGTTGCTTACTTCGCCCGGTCTACCACCACAACATGCAATCAGCCTGCCAGCCGCCAATGCAGGCTCCGTATCTGCTGCTGATAAAAAACCAATGATGATGCCTATACATTCACCACATCAGGCCAATGCAATGCGCAATATGCACCAACATATGTCACCGACCGTTTACGAAATGGCAGCACTTACACAAGATTTGGATACACAAGTAATCACTACAAAAATCAAGGAAGCGTTACTTGCCAATAATATAGGACAGAAAATTTTTGGTGAAGCTGTACTTGGTCTATCACAGGGTTCAGTTTCAGAGTTGCTTAGCAAACCAAAACCTTGGCATATGCTATCCATTAAAGGACGCGAACCCTTCATTAGAATGCAATTGTGGCTATCCGATGCTAATAATGTAGAGCGCTTACAACTTCTAAAAAACGAACGACGCGAAGCAAGCAAACGCCGTCGTTCTACAGGCCCAAATCAGCAAGACAATAGCTCAGATACTTCCAGTAATGATACAAATGACTTCTATACTAGTAGCCCAGGACCTGGCTCTGTTGGTTCTTCTGTAAGCGGCGCACCACCAAATAAAAAACAACGCGTACTTTTCTCCGAAGAACAGAAGGAAGCATTACGTATTGCATTTGCTTTAGATCCCTATCCAAATGTGGGTACGATTGAATTCTTAGCCAACGAATTAGGACTTGCTACACGTACTATCACCAATTGGTTCCACAATCATCGCATGCGTCTTAAGCAGCAAGTACCACATGGACAACCTGGTGCCGAGAATCCAATACCAAGCCGTGAGAACACTAATTCCACACCATTCGATCCCGTCCAGTTTCGCATACTACTACAACAACGACTGCTTGAAATTCACAAAGAACGCATGGGTATTAGTGGACCACCAATACCATACCCACCTTATTTTGCAGCAGCTGCTTTACTGGGACGTAGCTTAGCTGGCATGCCTGGCGCTGCGGCTGGTGCAGGTGGTGAACCTGATTTGCAAGCACTTAATCAAGCTTTCAAAGAACAAATGAGTGGACTTGACTTGACAATGAGCGCCTTAAAACGCGAACGTACCGATGATTATGAAGACGATATGGATGAGAATCACTTGAGTGATAATGAATCTCTCGATGGTGGTGATGGTGATGATAAGTGTAGTGACTACAAAGAAACGCCACGCTCTTCTCTAGCTGGTGGGTATTTGGGCGCCAATGTGCGTAGTTCCAGACGCAAACCAGCAGCACCGCAATGGGTAAATCCAGCTGGTGCAGTAACTACACCAGGCGCTGCTGCTGCTACTGCTAGTGAAGGTGACCGTATTATCAATGGAGTCTGTGTCATGCAATCTCAATCAAATGAATTTAAACACGGTGACGAAGCAACAAGTGAGCGTGTGCATCAAAGTAATGAAGCTGAAAAGCTTAGTGCGGCACATGAAGACGACACGGCCGGCGGAAGCGAAGTCGATCATGATCACTTAGAAATCGATCAACGCTTTATGGAACCTGAAGTGCGAATTAAACAGGAGAAAGAAGACTGTGAAAGCGACACCGAGGGCACAGCGGCGACAGCTGTGAGTAAGGGCAATCTAAGTGAGGAGCAGTTGAAAATGGTGAGTGAAGACAAACTACGCATGTTGCGTATGAGCCGCATGAGCAACGATGAAGACACGCCGCAACCAACGTGGAACTACTAAAGCTGAAATGAGTACTATGTGAGCGAATGGGGAGGATGTCCGGCTATTGCGACATGTGGCAGTGCTGTGCACACTACAAAAAACGTTCAAGTTTTTTTTAATTGTGATTGGGTTGATTTCAAATATTGTACACTGCATAAAATGTAAATAAACTAAGTAAAAACATTGAGTATTAATTTTTTTATGTTATTGTAAAGACTGTAAACGTAATTTTTTATCTTTTGCTTTATTTTATGTATTATTTATGTTTTGTAAATATTATTGCTCTATATGTATAACTTGTAAATATGAATTTTTTCTTATAAAAATTATTGTTTAACTTCCTTTTGATCTCAAAAGTATTGAAAAAAATATTAAAATAACATTTTTCTAACATTTAAAATAAACATAAACCAGAAACCAAAAAATCTTAAGAGTTTAAATTAAAAATAATAGATATTAAATATAAAAAATATAAAGGAAGACATTAAAAAGAATGAAATCATATAAAGAAGGTAGTTAAATAAAATTTTATCTATTTTTATTTCAAAAAAGTATTGCAAAATTTTGAAGAAAGTAAATTGTAAATTTACATTATTATTAAAATAATTAATTAAATAAATAAAAAATTGATACATTATTAAACAATATAAATTATAAATAATTGAAAATTCCAAAAAAATATTTCTTGCCCTTACATATTTTTAAAATTCAGCAAAAAATTTTTATTAAATAATTATTAGCATATGTAGTATAATTTTTCTTAAGAATTAATTAGTTATAAAAACTTTAAAATTAAAATGGAATAAAATTTTTTAGAATATAACAAATACACAGCATATCGTATTAAGAATTAAAAAACATTAATTTTTTTATTAAAAATTGCAAATAATTTCTCATAATTTTAATAAATCCACTGTTTTCCTAATTAGTATATATAAAAGTAAATTATAATAATTTAGACATTTGAAATATTAAATAAATTGAAACAAATTAAATGTTAGCTTAAGAAATTCTAAATTCATTTTTTAATTTTTCTGTTTTGTATATAAAAAATCACAACAAAAGTGCAGTTGAATTAAAACCATAAAATGTTTTTAAAAAATAGTTTAAGGAGTTGTGTTGAATTTTTAATTATTCTATTATTAAAAAATTTATTTGTTACTTATTAAGCAATTTTAAAAATATTTTAATGTTTATTTTCTAATTAAAAAATTTTTTATATATAAGAATTTACGATGCATTTCTTCATTCGCTTTAGTTAAAACTTAGTTTTAAATAAAAAAATAATTTTTAATTAAATTCAATTTAATAGTTTCTAGATTTTTTTTAATGTAAAAATAAAAATAAATCAATAAATACAATAATTACAAGTAAAAATATATAATTTGCATTTTAAATAAAAATGTTTTGTTAATTATATATACATATATAAATCAATATATATATGAATAGTATATATAATATATAAATACAAAATATGTGTTAACGAATTATGCATATATAAATTACAGCAGGGGAACTAAATCCTCGCATATATAAAAATAAAATCAATAATAAATACAACTTTTAAAATTAAGTAATTTATTATAGTTGTAGTATATTATTACATACATATATATACATACATATATATATATAAATACAAGTAATGATTTGTATATTAAATAATTTTTTTCTTAGCTTAGCATACATAAAAACGTGTTATTTAGGTTTTAGCCTATAAAAATAAATGAAATAAATTATTATATATAATTTATTTCAAAATTTAAATACTTTTTAGTTATAAAATTAAGAAAATAGTAATAACAATACGTAAGCAAACATTTGAATAAAACGTGAAACAATAAATTTTAAACAAAATTCAAAATTGCATTTTTTCTTTATTTCTCACTTTTATTTTAATTGAATAAATTTGCAAACCTAATAAGAATATAACGATATTTATATAAAAAATTATAAATAAAGCAGTTTTAAATTAATATGAATTTAAATATATTATTCTGAGAATACTTCTTTGTATGTACAGCATTTTAATTTAATTTTTCTTCAATATGTTATGTATATGTTATTTTATATTACTATTTTATATATATATAAAGGTAATATATATATATATATAGAAAAATGACTATTCTCCAATCTTATATGTACGTTCTCTATAGGCGATGTTAAACCAAAATTTAACTAATACTATTTATAAGTGTAGCCAGTGAGCGAGACAGGCTGGACCCAAGGAAAAATTTTTGAAATCAAAATTGGAATAATATTACATATATTATTTATTAATATTTATGTTATTAATTTAATAATAATATATTATTCCACTATCGTTAATTTTGTTTCAATAAAGTTTTGTTCAATATCTATCATTAAATATACTCAAAGAAATTCTTTACCTATTAAAACCGAGAAACTATTTTTAAACA
Source organism: Teleopsis dalmanni (assembly GCF_002237135.1). Taxonomy (NCBI): domain Eukaryota; kingdom Metazoa; phylum Arthropoda; class Insecta; order Diptera; family Diopsidae; genus Teleopsis; species Teleopsis dalmanni. The sequence goes on along the minus strand of NC_051846.1, from coordinate 153,914,995 downwards.
CTGCACAAGCCAATATGTACACATAATTCACAGTTAGGGTCTTTATAACAACACAGTCCTTTCTTTTATTGAAAAAAAATTTCTTTAAAAACATCAAAATTTTATACTAAACAACTGTTGTTTCTGAACCTATACGATGCTTATCCTTTTCGAAGACCGCAATATCTACTAATAAATTAGTAGGTTGTTCTCTCTATTCAAAACAAATTGACTTATAAATTTTAAAATACATCAATTAAAAGTTTTATTAATGAATTTAAAAATACTGGTTCCTCACCGTTGATCATTATATAGTAATGAACAATTTTGAATAAACCAAGTACAACATTTTTAAATTAATTTCTATAAAAAATTTTGTTTACTAATTTCTTTTAATTTTAAATCTATCTGGCTTCCTTATAATTAAAAGAGTATTTAAGAATAAATAATTTTTTGATAAGTAATCATTTTATTTATTGTTCAATTTCTGCTCCAAATTGTTTTAAAAAATAAATAAATGATATCAGTTATATATAAAAATATTGTTAATTTTAAAAGCAAAAAAAAAAACAATGAAATAAAAATGTTTCAAAAAAAAAAAATTTAATAACATATTACATATATATTATGGAACAAAATATTAATGAAAAATACAAGGTGCTAGCTGTAAAATTCTTAAAATATGAACTATATTGAAAACATATATCCATTAAACACAAAATTTCTATTAAAACCTAAAAATAAAATAAAATAATTTATTTATTCATAACAATTAAAGGATTTACTTTGTAATTTTGGTATTAAAATTAATATAGAAATATTATTTTTTTATATTATTTAAACTCTATTTTATTTTATCGAATTTTACTTTTAATTTATTTTAATTTATTTTTATTTTTTTTAACTTATTTTATTTTATTTGATTAATTTTTTTGACTATATTTTATTTTATTATTATGTTGAAGCTACTTGAGTCAGTGCACTTGAGCACTTTTACTCTCTATTAACTCGGGGTATCTTTGAAAACCCTCTTTACGCCTTGATTGGATTATTAGTTATCATTTAATCAGACTAAGCAATATTTTATTTTATTTTATTTTATTCTATTCTATTCTATTCTATTTTATTTTATTTTATTTTATTTTATTTTATTCTATTTTATTTTATTTTATTCTATTCTATTTTATTTTGCTGTGTTCTATTTTATTGTATTGTATTTTATTTTATATTATTTTATATTATTATATTGTATTTTTAACTAAATTTTATTTTATTTAATTCTATTTCACTTTATTTCATTTTATTCTATTTTAGTTTGCTATGTTCTATTTTATTTTATTGTATTTTATCTTATTTTATTTCAAATTATTTTATTTTATTACATTATATTGTTTTTTTTTTTCATTGTATTTTATATTATTTCATTTTATTTTATGTTATTTTATTTCATTTTATTTTATACTATTTTATTTTATTTCATTTCCTTGTATTTTATTTCATTGTCTTTTATTTTAATTTATTTTATTTTGTTTTAGTTTAGTTTATTTTATTTCATTTTATTTTATTTTCCTTAATTCATTACTAATGCATTCCATTTGATTTTTTTTTTTAATTATATTTATATAATTTTATCATTTTTTTTTTAATTACTTTATGGTTACTTTATTTTATTATATTTTATTTATTTTATTTATTACTTAGTTTTATTTTTTTTCGCATTTTATATATTTATATCATATGTAATATTGGGATGAAACAAATTTATCTTAATATGTATTGTTTATGGACTATTAAGATAATAAATTGTAAATATTAAACAATTTTACATTACAAATTTAATTCGAATATACGTAATTAAAATTTAAACAAATCATAGATATATATAGAAACTCAGTATAAGATTATAAAGAAAATCAAAACATTGAAGTAATTTTGTACAGAATATTTAAAATATTGGGAAAAAAATAAAAAAAAATTAATAAAAAAAAATTAATAAAAAAAACACATTAATTAAAAAAAATAAATGATAAAAATTATAATATATCACACATTTCAAAATAATAATAAAATAATATACATCCTTCCATTTCTGAACTAAATCGCAACATAAAATTGTTGAAAAATTAAACACTTTTTGTACTTCCAAAATTAAAAAAAAATTAAAGCAAAATTGAAAATTTTAACAAAACAAAAAAAATTAAATAATAAATTTTAAATAATTAAAATGATAAAAATAAACAGAAAAAAAATTATAATGAATTTACAAACTTAAGCCAGCGTGATATAAATAATCTCTTTTATTATATAAACACACTATATACATATAAATATTTATATATAAATATAGATATGTAATTATAAATAATGTATATATTAACTCACAATATGTTTATTTTACATACCTTAGTATACATACGTATGTCAAGTACATATTTCAATTTATATATAAAATTATATACTTATATAAAGTATATAACATCAGAAACGATATAGTAGAATTTAAAATAATTCAATTTTTATTTTAAATTATTTTAAACCATTTTTAACACTTAAGTAAAGTCAAAAAATCGACACGAATCTATAAAAACAGACCATATCAAACGTATTTAAATTGAATTTTATATATGATAATTAAAAAATATTAAATAAATCAATTTTATATTTTATTGTTAAATGAGAGTATTAAAAATAAACAAAACAAATAGCTGAAAAAATTAATTTAACAATATTATTTTGTGTTAAAATCCGCCCAGAAGTGAATTTGTTTTTAGCTAAGAACAAAAAAATAAAAAAAAATACAGTATTGATTTATTATATACAGAAACGTTTTAATATTAATACAAGTTTTATTTTTTAAATTATCATTTCGTATTTAATATATTTTAAATATTTTTTTATTAGCAAATTATAATAACCAAAACTTAAATATTCAGAAAAATTAAAAAAAATAATTAATAAATGAAATTATTAAAAATATTTGGCAAACAAAAATTAAAAAATAATTTTGTTATTATAAAAGTAACAATAAAAAAAAATTTCATAACCAAAAGAAAAAAAATTAGGCATACTGTAGTGTTTCTTGTAAAGATTAGTATATAAAACAATAATAATATAATAAACTTGATAAGTCGTCATATATTTATTTCATTATTTTTCATTAATTCTACAATTAAAACATATTTGTATTAATTTTTAATTATAATTAAAAAAATTATTAACTAATTATAGGACATATTTCTGAAGATTTATTTAGAATGATGAAGGAAAATCAAATGGAACGATAAAAATATATAATTAAAAGAATACATATTAGCATTATATTATACAATATTAACACAAAATCAATACATGAAAATGTGAAATAAAATCAAATTATTATATATATATATATATATTATATATAAATAAAATTTAAAAACAATAAATTACTGTATTGAATTAAACAGAAAATTAAACAAATTTTTTTTAATTCAAAAAAGAAAAAATTAATTGTCACCATAAAGATATATTATTACAATGGATCTACACTCAAACCATAAGTTCATTATTTTGTCTCCCTTCTGCTAGTTAAGTAATTAGGTAAAGCTAGTTAACCAGAGAGGACGACGCATAGACCTGAGAGATTAATAACAATACCAGATTAGAGTCCGTAATGACAACTAATGACGGTACACATATCGAATTTTGAAAGATTATTCACTTCTACATCAAAATAGGTTTCTCCAGTGAATAATAAAAACTTAAATTAAGTTTTTACGAGAGCCGGATAGAAACAAAGAAAATATAGAGTTTTTTAATCGGATTCATATAAAGCCCATATTCACATGTTGCAACTAAATAATACCTGGTTAAGACACCAAATAGCGGTCTGCAATACTTTTGAACATTCGACAACACAACCGATTTGTTATATTTTTAGTCAAATATTCAAAAGTTTGACTACAATCCTGTTAACTTTTTAGGTACTTAAGTGATGTCACCTGTCTTTTACATGCTTACATATATTATTATCTAGTTATCTGTATTTATCAAAAAGAGACCTATATACTTCGCTTATTTGGTCCCATACTAAGTTAGCAATTTCTTCAATAATTTTGATTCCCTCTGGGCCGTTTTAGTCAGAACCCTTTTTAATGGTCTGCGTATATAACGCATAGGATTTAAGTAATCCGCTTCGATGGTTCTCTGCAAGGTGAAATTAAACCACGCGTCTTTCGCCTTTTTCAAAGTATACTCGTCTAATTGTCTGTATATATTACAGTCTAAGTTACCCACATATGGTGTGGAAGGTGAGCGGAAATTGTAGCAATAGTGTCAATCATTTTATATCCCTCAGTTCCTAAGTACTTCACTTACATGATATGCAAGGGTAACACCAATGCTAGCCATATCGCCAATCATTTTGTATCTCTCTCCCTGCATTTATGGTCTCCCTGCATTATTGATCATTTTTGAAATATGCGTAGTATAAAAATATTGCTCTAATGATCAATTATATCTAATGGGGAACGATGTTTGAAAGTATGTTCCAGTTTTGATCTTATTGTGTAACACTTCTCTATATAATTAATCAACAATACGCACTTGTCATCCCAAAACAATAGTATACCTATATAATTCGCATGGGTGACAAAATAGTCTTCCTCTTTGTCTTGGCTAGACTCATTATGCCTTTTTATTTTGCCGTGTGGATTATTCTTTGATCACCTGGTTATAATGGTCGACATACGTTTCATCAAGAGTTGCTTATATCATTCATTATCAGACCCATTTTTTATTTTTGTACGGAGTGAAGATTTAAAAATGCCTATCGCATCGTCACTATATCCTCAGAATAGTGGTATGCCCGATTTGCACGAACTAAGAATAGTCCCACTTGTGTGTCAAATCGTTTCTATTACGGAACTTTACTGTGAATACTTCAAGTTAGAGTCCCTTTGTTAATTTTCTTCAGACCTTTCCAACAGACCCATAGAAATGTTTTGAGCGATAATGTCTTTAATTTAAGATCATTAATTTGAAAAGCTGACGTACAGAAAGTTGCTTATATTTTGATAAGAGATTTTTCAAATGCGATTAGCTGAAACACTGTTAACCTTGACTAATGAAACTTAGTTACACTATAAAGAGTTATATTATGAAGATAGTCATGGTCCCGACATATTCCAAACCAAAATTCAATTGATTCTTATGTTTCTTTTTATATTTACTTCGGCAAGAATACTTCAATACATTAGTTTCCTTAAGGTAAAACCCGTTAACAGATTTCTTACAGCACTATTTTTTTTTAATAGAAAATTTATTTACAAATTGATTTTTGATTTTAACATTTCCACAAATACTTGAAGTCGACCGATAAAATTATTATTAAAAACGGTTAAAACAACTTTATTTATAAAATTACTGTGAGACATCGAACACGCGAAAGAGTTCGCACGCAAAACTTTTCGCCTAACCTACGTTTTTGAAATCCCTTTTATTTTCTTTACTTTAACACATTCATAATTACAAAACATTTAATAAAAAAAAATATTTAGTTTTATTTCACTTAATTGCCTACCAAATAAGTTCTTCGTACACTGCGAGAAAAACGTTTTGTATTAAAAATATTATAATCTTTGATATTAAGAGTCTTAGCAATGTTTTCCACCAAATTTTTATGTGTTACTGCGCCATCTACAGTGTACGATATATAGTAAATGTTGAAATCAACATACATCCAATGAGAAAATTGCACATTTCGCTGCCGTTCTTTAAATTTAATTTTAGTAAAAACAAGAACCCAACTTTGTCTTCACACGCGACAACTAGGAATTCGTATAACAATCAATTTTTATTTATTTATTTATTATTATATTTATTTATTATTATTTATTTATTATTATTTATAAATTATTAGTTATATATTCGCTAGAAATAACTAGCATAACACCTATCAAAGATCTGAGAGATTACTGCTCACAAAGAGATCTTCAAACAGATGTCCTTCTGACATAAATCCACCAATTTATCTTTTCGTGCTGATGTATGATATATGTAATCAGTTTACTGAAGCTCTAAGGTATCATTTATGTAACCCTCATTCACAATAATATAAGGACCATGTTATAAGGATAGTCATATGTTGAATAGTCACGGCAACTTTAGGGTCTTGCATAAAAAGAGTGATGTACAGGCAGTCATATCACAATTGTCAGTTTTGTACTTTTATTACTATTTTAATGCTATTTGTTTGTATCTAAGGGCCATGTTATGCAGAAAGTCATGGACTCGTTAAATTTGTCTTTTTTGGTGTCACAAAGTGTCACAGAAATTGTAATAATTTCTTCCTAAAATGTTGACAAAAATTTTGACTTCATTATTGAATAACATTATTTTGACTGCTTTGAACCGTCATATTGTTTTTTCTCTCACTCTCAATTTTACAATTTGCATGGAAACAACAACTATTTTCATTTTGACGAGCCCATGACTCCCTGCATAACATGGGCCTAAGTGTTAAATATAATATACTGATATTATATCCACCCAAAAACACATTTTTACTTTCGAAATTCTTCTAAAAATTTTGATATTATGTCTCCGTCTAAGTGTCCAAATTTTAATCAAAGTTTCACTTTTTCTCACTTAATAATAATTTTACATTTGATGTGACCATGACTATCTGTTTAACATCACTCTTACGGATAAAAACAAATAATAAATCAAAGTAACCTGTGATTATATAATACAAACTATTTATAGACATTTGCTTTATATATAATTTTACATTTTTTTTTTTTTGGAAACTCATGAACGAGTGAATATATTTCTTTATTCTTAAATATATATTTTATATATATTTAACAACAAAACTATTCGGTCCAATCAATTACAAAATTATCCGCCGCATTTTGCATTTTGCATTAATAATTAATTCAAATATACTCGCAAGCAGCTATATCTGACTTCTAATCCAAAAGTTTTATTCAAAGATGGAGCACGATTCAGTAAGTCATGTAGACTTACTTAGATTTAGACTTAGATTTTGAAAAATTCACTAAATAAAAATAATTTAACACAGGAACTTTCTGATCCAATGGGTGAAAACAATATTATGATCTACATTAACAGGCCCGATATTGTGGACGAGGGAGGTGAGATAAGGAACACTGAAGAACCAATTGGACAAATGATACCTTTAGAAAATCTTAGGCTGAATCAAGTAAATAGATAACAAAAATAAATTCAGACAACTAAAAATAATTTTTTGTAGCAATTAGAAGGCCATCTAAATGATATTTCTTACTATGGAGAGGGATATGATAATTTTTACGGAGCTTATGAGAGAGCAATGAGAGCAGAACAATTAGCAGGGAGAAGAAATCACAGAATCAATTTGAATGAATATATAAATGTGGAGCGTCCGTTTCCTGTTATAATAAATACTCCTAATAGACCCCGTCAACGTGATCCACCTCCTAAAAATTGGTTACTAAAACTGGTGAGAAAAATAAATTTTCAATGCATTGCTTTTGCACTGCCAGCGATTGCGGTTTTAGTGCTTACCGCACTCAAAAATCAAATTATCCGTCGTCAATAAAAATTGATTCTAGCGGTCCAATGCTTAAATGAGAGGTTACTTCCTGTATCGCAACCATAACTTTCAGACAACTTTAACTTTTTATTGAATTGTTGTGTAAGTGAAGAAGAATTTAATTTATTTAATTCAATTTATTTTTATTTTGGTTTACAGTTCCCATACTTTCAACGCTTTTATTGCTTTTAACAAGTTTGACGAATTTCTTGAAAAGTTTATATATTCCCGGACTTACCTTGTTAAAAATTTCTCACCCTTTTAACCATTTTATGAAATCATAATATTGAGAACTGTGGGAGTTATCACCGCAATAAGTCAAGAATAATTAAGCAAATATTTGATATAGTCAATATCAAAAGTGAGTTAAAAGAACTACGAATTTTTTTCAAGAACGTTGCGATAGGGAATTTGACAAAGACCGCTAGTATACAAATTTTTGTCCAGAATCTCAATAACTTAAACTTATGCATACACCGGAGGTTTCTCGTAAGTTATATGAAAAATATATCTCGTTAATATATTTTTATATTCATTCAAAAAGTTTTTGCGTTTATAGGCAATCTCACGTGGTATTTCACGTGACAGCCTGCTTAAACCGTATAGAAGATATCTGACACCAAAAAGATTCCTCCTAATATATTGCGATGAAATCAAAAACGTTAAAACTTTATATTAGTCTCAGACTAACAGATCCAGATAATACTTGCGCAGAACTGAGGACAGCAAAATTACATAGGACAACTTCACAAACAATGAGATTGCCTTGGATATCCCAAAAAGATTTAAGTTTAAAAAGCTCAATACCCTGCAAAGAGATAAAGCAGTAACCGTTATGCCGGAACTACTATTTACTAATTAAATTTTTTGCCCCTCTCCATTGTGGAAATTCATTTAAATGGCCTTCTAAAACCTTCAAATATCAGACAATAATTTAATATTTACTAAAAACTCAAATAAATATTTCATGTTGATTTATTTTAATGCAAAACTAATTGAACTTATTAATTTCCACAAATAGTTTCTATATTCTACGCAAAGATAGCTATATATAGACTATTTTATCATTGAACTCTAACTACAATCTAACTGATAAACTAACACAATATGTGACCATGTGAAGGATGAAGATAAGCTAATTGTCTCCGAGGATGACAGAGCAAGTTACAATTATAATTATCAATTCTAAAAACAATTTGTAATTAATCAAATAATATTACCTACATCATTATGTTAGTCTATCTATTTAATGGCTGGAACTTTAGGTTAGATTCAGAAGGCGCGTGCTGACAGTTGTCTACACTTCCACTCGGAGGCATACATTGCCCACTGTGATGTCCTCAAAAATTGATAAGGGAGAGACGTGTTGCTAACCTTTGTTATTCTTGTTACACCATTTAGTTTTCCAGATGAAATTGAAGAACTCCGATAAGTTTGCTTTCGCTATCTCTTCCAAGCCAGTGAAAAATCATAGCCCACTTATTGTAAGTCGCCACCGTTGAAGCATAAGTACAATGCCACAGTGCCCCGTTAGTACTTCAGTAAGTACATGAACTGCTAAAAACTTAAAGGCTTTTCGTTTAATTTTTGTTTAAACTAGATTATGAGCTTCTAGCGATTTCACTGTCTTCGCGGTTAGTCCATAAATTGTTAGTCACCGTATTGGTGATATCCTCTATTATTCTAAACAGTTCACATATCGGTGTTTGTATTAAGAGGTGTGTCTCTCTTGTATGCAGTTCAAAACCTCTTTTTGCCATCTCGTCTGTTAATTCATTCCCTTCAATATTGATATGTTCAGGAACCCAGCAAAGAGAGATCTTGTGATATTTGATGCTCTCTCATCAGTGAAGCGCGATATTTTAATACAATCTTGGATTTAACCAATTTAGATTCAATTGTTTTCTAGTGCAGCCTGACTATCTACAAGAATTGTGATATTCGAAGTACGAATCATTATAACTGTAACCATTATAACTATAATTAATAAAATATAATTTTCTAGAACCAAGTTTCACACATGCTTAGCCCGTCAATGTAAATAGGCTGTTTATTTTGTTTTTCACACTTTTGTTATATAAACTATAGACTTTCCCATATTTAGACTTTAGCAGACAGTGGACTAATGCGAGAAGCGGTAAGGTACTTTGTCCGGAATTCCATGTTCCAAAGAGCTAAATCAATTGTATAATAGATTTATTTTGATATTTATCTGTGAATAAATTTTTTTAAGAAAAAACACTTTTCATATGTATGTATTTTTCAGGGCTCTATCTAAATAAAACCGCTACTGCAAAACCTATAGCAAGCAAACCTCTTATAAAAGCTAAGCAAATAGAATATATAAAACATAACAATGAGAATACCAATAACAATTGTCTACTAATATGTATACAATATTTTATTATTTATTTTATTTATTTTAATTTACTGCCTGCCATAATTTAAATTTGCTTTGTTGTTGTTGATTTTGACATTTAAGAATTCTAATAGGAACGCAGAAAACTCGTTGCAAGATAATTCCCCACATAAAAAATGTTATGAAAATGCTAAACAAAAACCAAAAACCAAAACAAAAACAAACTCAAACACAAATACAAGAAAAGAATATTAGTATTTATTGTTGTTTTGAGTTCTGAATTGTGAGTTTTGTTGTTGATTTTATGGGTTTTTTTGAATTTGAATTGCTCACCACAATACAATTTGTTGTATAAACAAAAAGCACACTGCGCGCAGGCAGGCCACTGTTCATATTGCAACAACAATGAAGGGCATCACTTTTGAGCTTTTTGAGCTTTCACACAAGCACACGAAATATTAAATTGCGGCAGCAAATGCCATGCAAAATAAATTTGACTGAGCAAGTTTTTAAGCTCATGAAGTTTTAAGGTGGAATGAATGATGAATCACCGAAAAAGTGACCGACTGTCGTTCGCCGTTGCTTATTAAAATAAACAACAACAAAAGCAATACGCTACACACAAACAAAAAACAATACTTGTATTGTTTTCTTCTTCTTCTCAGTTGTGTTGCTCTTTGTGCTGTTGTTGCTACTTTTGTGAGTTGTACAACAACAGAACAACGTGGCTGTCAGAATTTTGTAGTCAGTATTGAATATTATTGTTATTGTTATTCTGGCTACTGCTTTTGTTTAACTTTATTTACATACACTGTATTTGCACTAACTACAGTGTCTACTATAAAAACAGTAACAAAATAACTACACAAACAAATGTGGTGCTTGCTGTTAATAATGTTTATTGTGAACAACACACTGTGTGAAGCTGTGTACTTATTATGCACTTATGGTACACAATTTGCCTACACTTCTAAATCAAATTCAGTGATATTTTATCTCAGTCAGGAACGAAATTTATTTAACCGAACTGAACCGTATGTTAAATACGTTTAGCCCAGGCATAATTTTTGTGAAAATCATAGTCGGTCGGAACTTACAAGCTACGAACCAATTTCATTTAACTTTTTCCAGAAAAACACATCGCGAAGAACCAGGAGCGAAGCACTGGGCAGTAAGAAAGCTGAGAAAAAGTTTTTTTCATTATTAAATTGTGCTCCTCTGCCATGTTTTATTTTGCATGTAGAATGAATAAAATCAAATGTTACCCCAACGGGAAATGTTATCATCATTTTTTCATTAATGTAGTGAGTCATATCACTACATGGTAATGAAAATAACCAATTACATTTAGGCCGTGTGCGAGTTCGAGTAAATTGAGGTGAAGTAAATTAAAATTTCCTAGGGATTTTTTGCACCACACTTATGTAAATATAATATTTATTTATTTATTTATTGCACTTATCTATTATTTTTGGTTAAAAGTTTTCAAATTTATTATTTATTATTTATTAAACATCTTATAAAATTTTCACAATGGTAACACCTTATTTACTTAATTTTTATCTAATTTACCCTACACGAAATTCTGGTAAACACCAACATTCACTGACATACCGACATAATTTACTATTTCCCTCAATTTACCATTAATTTACTCGAACTCACACACGGCCTTAATATGCGTTATATTAGTCTATTAATATTATATTAATGTTGTCATCACGTCAGTAATATAATGCAATGCTGCCAAGACCAGATAAAATCGTGGGTATTTTCAAATCACTAAATAGGTTGGAAGAAAGGCCACAGAAATGAAGACATACATTCATAATTTTACTGGAGAAAAAAAAAATACGGCGGAAATATTAAATTTAATTTTATTAATTTTTCAATAATTTATATTTTACAATTGTACGACTATCAACACTATTAATATCAGTTGTTGCCATATGAAATATATAATATTTTTATTGTAATACGAGTTTTTTTAACCAGTTTTTCAAAAAAATTGATATATACTAGTCTTTGTCAATTAGGTAAATTAACGTGAAGTGCAATAATTAATTTAAAACATTTTAATTTATTTATTTGCGATACCATAAAAAGAAAATAATGAAGTTACAAAAATATAACAAAAAAAGAGGCCTCATGACGCGGACATGAGGTCCGTGAGTCGTGCTTTGGGCAACCCTGATATAATATATGAAGTCAGATATATAGTGTATGAAGTCGGTAATGTAATGTAATGTATCAAGTCAGTAACGTAATGTATCAAGTCTGTAATGTGATATATTATGTCATAAAATGACCAAAACAATAACCGATAACCTCAAGTTTAAATTACAGTAATGTATTATTACAGGGGTTTCGAAAAATAGTAAACTACAATAACAAAAAATTTTTCATATTAATTAATTAAATTTTTGGCTAACCATACAGGTGTTTCAAGTATTGACGAGTATTTATCATCAGTGCTCTTGGATTTATTTTTTATATTTAACTGTTCGTGTCAATTTCGTACTTTTATTACTATTTTAATGCTATTTGTTTGTATCTAAGGGCCATGTTATGCAGAAAGTCATGGGCTCGTTAAATTTGTCTTTTTTGGGTTATGAAGAATGTACGTGTTATGCAAAGTGTCACAGAAATTGTAATAATTTCTTCCTAAAATATTGACACAAATTTTGACTTTATTATTGAATAACACTACTTTGACTGCTTTGAACCGATATTTTATTTTTTCTCTCACTCTCAATTTTATAATTTGCATTGACAACTATTTTCATTTGGACTCTCTGCATAACGTAGGCCTAAGTGTTAAATATAATATACTGATATATCCACCCAAAAACACATTTTTACTTCTGAAATTCTTTTAAAAATTTTGATATTATGTCTCCGTCTCCGTGTCCAAATTTTAATCAAAGTTTCACTCTTTCTCACTTAATAAAAATTTTACATTTGATGTGACCATGACTATCTATTTAACATCACTCTTACGGTATAAAAACAAATAATAAATCAAAGTAACCTTTGATTATATAATACAAACTATTAATAGACATTTGCTGAACATAAAATTTTATATTTTTTTTTTTGAAACTCATGAACGAGTGAATATATCTCTTTATTCTTAAATATATATTTTATATATATTTAACAACAAAACTATTCGGTCCAATCAATTACAAAATTATCCGCCGCATTAATAATTAATTCAAATATACTCGCAAGCAGCTATATCTGACTTCTGATCCAAAAGTTTTATTCATAGATGGAGAACGATTCAGTAAGTCTACATATTTTGAAAAATTCACTAAATAAGAATAATTTAACACAGGAACTTTCTGATCCAATGGGTGAAAACAATATTATGATCTACATTAACAGGCCCGATATTGTGGACGAGGGAGGTGAGATAAGGAACACTGAAGAACCAATTGGACAAATGATACCTTTAGAAAATCTTAGGCTGAATCAAGTAAATAGATAATAAAGATAAATTCTGACAACTAAAAATATTTTTTTGTAGCAATTAGAAGGCCATCTAAATGATATTTCTTACTATGGAGAGGGATATGATAATTTTTACGGAGCTTATGAGAGAGCAATGAGAGCAGAACAATTAGCAGGGAGGAGAAATCACAGAATCAATTTGAATGAATATATAAATGTGGAGCGTCCGTTTCCTATTATAATAAATACTCCTAATAGACCCCGTCAACGTGATCCACCTCCTAAAAATTGGTTACTAAAACTGGTGAGAAAAATAAATTTTCAATGCATTGCATTTGCACTGCCAGCGATTGCGGTTTTAGTGCTTACCGCACTCAAAAATCAAATTATCCGTCGTCAATAAAAATTGATTCTAGCGGTCCAATGCTTAAATGAGAGGTTACTTCCTGTATCGCAACCATAACTTTCAGACAACTTTAACTTTGTATTGAATTGTTGTGTAAGTGAAGAAGAATTTAATTTATTTAATTCAATTTATTTTTAATTTGATTTACAGTTCTAATCCACTCAACGCTTTTATTGCTTTTAAACAAGTTTGAGGAATTTGTTGAAAAGTTTATATATTCCCGGACTATACCCTGTTAAAAATTTCTCACCCTTTTAACCACTTTATGAAATCATAATATTGAGAACTGTGGGAGTTATCACCGTATGAGTCAAGAATAATTAAGCAAATATTTGATATAGTCAATACCAAAAGTGAGTTAAAAGAACTACGAATTTTTTTTAAGAACGTTGCGATAGGGAATTGGACTAAGACCGCTAGTATACAAATTTTTGTCCAGAATCTCAATAACTTAAACTTATGCATACACCGGAGGTTTCTCGTAAGTTATATGAAAAATATATCTCGTTAATATATTTTTATATTCATTCAAAAAGTTTTTGCGTTTATAGGCAATCTCACGTGGTATTTCACTTATGTACCTATTAGAGATAGATCCCTAAAAAAATGAAAACGACAGTCTGCTTAAACCGTATAGAAGATATCTGACACCAAAAAGATTCCTCCTAATATATTGCGATGAAATCAAAAACGTTAAAACTTCATATTAGTCTCAGACTGACAGACTGATCCAGATAATACTTGCGCAGAACTGAAGACAGCAAAATTACATAGGACAACTTCACAAAAAATAAGATTGCCTTGGATATCCCAAAAAGATTTAAGTTTAAAAGACTCAATACTCTGCAAAGAGATAAAGCAGTAATCGTGATGCCGGAACTACTATTTACTAATTAAATTTTTTGCCCCTCTCCATTGTGGAAAATCATTTAAATGGCCTTCTAAAACCATCAAATATCAGACAATAATTTAATATTTACTAAAAAACAAATAAATATTTTATGTTGATTTATTTTAATGCAAAACTAATTGAACTTATTAATTTCCACAAATAGTTTCTAGATTCTACGCAAAGGTAGCTATATATAGATTATTTTATCATCAACTCTCACAATTTAATATTAGTTGTTGCCATACGAAAAATATAATAATTTAAATGAATTAACTTATGGGACTGGATACAAGGTTTTTGAACCAGTTATTCAAAGAAATATATATACACTAAAGTCTTTGTCAATTAAGTAAATTAACGTGGGGTGTAATAATTAATTTAAAACATTTTAATTTATGTTTTTGGGATAAATTAAAAATTAAATAATGTATTTACAAAAATATAACAAGAAAACAATGTTCATAATTGTGGTACATTAGAAACATGTCGCGGGTCTCACAAAGATTAGATGCGGGGGCATTATTAAGATCACGCATAAAACGATATTGTTTTAAAATCACAACTGTTATTACAGCTGTGGATAGTTAGTAGCTAATTTGACTCAATACGTTATTTGAGCTAAATGGAATGCTTTAATTGCAATTATTGAGGTCTGGTTAGTCTGATTATTTTAATCATAATTTAAGTTATAACTCTTATTAGTATTCAAAAAGCAAACCATTTAACTTTACAGCTTCATATAAATGTATATCTTTTTAAATATAACACAAATATATCAGACTTAGCAAAGAGTATTCTTCGTCTAACTTGCAACAAATGAGAACGTTGAAATGTAGTAGCCTTTATGACTATTAGATGGTACTTCAAATTTTGCTATACACAATAGAAACTTAATATTGGTTGTAAGAATGTCTGTCTTATCGACACAATCTTCCTTCTAATATTCTCGAGACCGAGAAACTTCTCACTGAGCTTATCCAAGTTCTTTTCTATAGACTTCCCCAATCCTTTACTCTTTACTTCAATGAGATGGATCATTTCCTCCACAAAATTTCATTATACTATGGTGGATATAGTAAAGCGCTCCATAGAGTATACTCTTAAGGAAGCGTAAACTTTTGTAAACACCTATCATTACCCATAATTACGTATAAAATGTTCTTAATCCTAGCTAAAATAAATTTGAAAATTTTAATACAAAGTTTGTTATATTTCACCCTCTACTTACTGAAATATGATGTCAATCGGAAATTTTGACATCTGTGGGCTGAGATCTTCTAAACTCATTTTTAAGAGGTGATTTTAGTGGGTTCAAGACTCACATTGTAAATTTCGATGCTTTCCAGCTATGGAATTAATGAAGTGAATGTGTTTAATTTGTTATAGATACATATACATATATATTCATTAATTATAAGTTTAAGTATAACTTAATTACATATTATTACTAGATCGTCGGGTCTATCGTGCTCCCTTCTGGATTTAGAGTAGGTCGTTACGTCCTGTTGCGTCAATAAAAAGTAGTATAGAACCTATTTTATAGAACTTTATTGCCTCCTTCGTAATAATATACATTCCCAGGAGCCTATTCCGTATGTGCATTAGCGCAAGGCATTCCAACAGCACATGTGTGGCTGTTCTCTGCACAGAATCTATAGTTTGCAGCCATATGTATACACAGTTCCGATGTTAATCCTAGTACATTATCCCAGTAATTCTTTTTATTTTGGTTCTCCTTTATTTATTTTTATGAGAGAAATTAGCATACTATGTCATAATCCACAAAAAGGATTCTCTTCCTGGCTAGTTTGTCCGCGTATTCGTTTCAGCGTACGCCAGTATGTCCCGGTACCCAAAGAATCGACACCTGATTTGATTCGCTAAGCAGACTTAACTTATCAAGGCAGTCTTGCACCAGTCATAACTTAATTAATCATACAACATTTGCGAACATTGAATGTATCAAAAGTAATATATGTTCATTGTACTCTTACAGGTTTTAATCATAAACATTTCTTAAAATGCTTTTTAGGTGTATTTAGTTAAAACATATTAAGAGGGTTTTCGAATATCAAAGAAACAAAGTAAGAACAAACGCAAAAATTTATTTAATTTTATTGAAATTTGGCTGACCATACAACGCTATTTCGAGTATTACCAAGTACTCATCATCAGTGGTCTTAGGAAATAATCGAATTTTTAATTAGTTTATAGTCCGTATATAATTAGTTTGGACTTTACAAATGCATTATATTGTAATGTACCCTATTCCTAAACGTTTTATAAACCTTTGATAACTATAAAACACATGTAAATTCCATTTCTATTGAAATATTAACTGTATTTAAAGTACATGTTTTATTTTATTTCAAATGTGAATTCTAAACGATTACCTAAAATATCTTCTGCAATAATTTCCCGTTGGGTGCACGAATTTTGTTTGGATGCATTAACACTCTGAACTAGTAAAAATCATTGAATAAATGAGGAATGTAAATTCAAAATGGGAATGAGTGTTCTCACTCGCATGAATATAAATTACCAGCACATAATATATTCTTTTCATTTATTTATTATTTATTATTTGTTTTTATAACATATTTTGAGCTTTTTTTATTGTTTTTTATTAAAAACATTATTTATTTTTATTTTTGTTTTGTATGGAATGAACTGTTAATGATGATTACTTATTATGCAAATTAATTTGTGTGTGTGTATTTCGAACTCCTAAAGAGCAACTTTTTTCATTGTCCCATATTTTACACATGTACTAGGAACGTGTTTATTGTGTCCTTAATAGTTGAAGGGAATAATGAATATGGAAATTAACAATATTATTTTGTATAAATCAGCAGGCAGCCAGAGAGCAGCCGAAACAGACACACGTGAAATAATATTTATGCAAATGATTATCAATTTCGAACAGGAACGCAGCTTCAAACGAAACAAGCCAACAGGCAGACAGGCAGGCTGTAATGTCACTTGGAATGAAATTCATGCAAACGTTTTTTCTTTACTAATTTATAAAATTGTGGGAAATATGCATGTATTGTACATACATATACATACGTACATATGTATGTTTGTATTATGTTTTTTGTGAGCAGCAACAGAAAAGCGCAAACAGGATATACAAATTCAGAACAACTTATCATCATCCACCAAATGCAAAATATATACACGCATACTTTCATACAAATGACATTAGCAGCAGTAGCAAGCAGCCGCAACAGCAGCAGCAATGATTCCAGTTGGAAAGCTTTTTCATGCTGTTTTTGTTGTTGCCGCTGCTTGTTTTTATTTTTTTTTTCTTGTGCTTAACATGCAAAAAAGCGTGCGCAAGCAAATCCCAACTAAACCTGCCAACAAGAATTCTTGCACACACACTTGACAAACATACAGTAATGAGTTCACCGAAAACAAAAACAACACCAACGTTGGGGTAATGAATAAATCTGTGTTTGAAATTATGACGATTTGTTGAGAACAATTTTAAATAAATTAAGAGCAATTAAGGTTGTTAGCTTAATTAATAAATAATGACAACTTATGCAATAAACATTTTACATAAAATTCGTGGTGAATAAGAAATAATACATATTCATTAATGAATAACAGAATGGTGTTGAAAATTAACAAATAAAAATAAATATATGATTAATGAATTCAATTATTCTACAGCTGGTTTATGATTTCGTTCCAATATAAACACAGCAAGTGAATTTGTTACTAAACTTCCACAGCAAATTAACTAAAGTCCAGAAAAATGTGCGAACATAAAAGTTAAGTATGGCTTTGGGTCAGTTTTTTAAGAAGCACTGACTCTGAGCTTCAAATTTGGCAGTACACCAGTTCGATTCCTGGTAATTGCAGTTTCAAAAAATTATTTATGAATAAGTAAATACAAGATTTATTTACAAGCCCACTGATGATGGGTATTTGGCAATACTTGAAACACCTATATGGTCAGCCAAAAATTTAATTACTGAAAATAATATAAAAATGAATTTTTTTTATTGTATTTCACTACTGTTCCAAAAAAACCTCTTTATTAATATTCAAATTTTATTAAAACTTTTAGAACTTCATTTTTCATAAAAATTACATACACTAGAAAATATAAGTAAAATATATAGTTTGTATGTAGGTATTTTATTATTAATTCCACATGTTATTCTATGATTATTATATCGTTCTGAACAAATGTTAATTTTACTACACATGTTATAAAAGCTAATACATGATTTTTCTCTCAGTGTACATTTATATATCCTATCTTTAGATATTAGGTTTTGTTTTGACGTAGCACACCTCTCCAGATGTCTCTGCTGCACCTGCACCTCTTCCAGTCTTCTCTAAATCAAGCGCGGTTAGTGCTCCCACAACTTGATTTCTGCTTTGGAAACACGATCTACCTCTACCTCTATCAGTGGCGTAACTACATTTTTTAGGCCTGTAAGCAAATTCTAACTAAGGGGCCCCTACCAACATACTAAGACGCCCCTCTTTTTATACTCTTTACACGAAAAAATGTGAAAAGGATATATAAGGTTTGTCAAGATTTTCGTAACGCAATAAAGGAAACGTCGGAAATATCATTAAGTATATATCAGTACAATATATATATACTTTTTCAGTTCAAACTACTCTCTCAGCTTTTGAACTCTTCGAACGAAACTTTACACACATACTTTTCGGGAGCCATTTGGTTTGATTGAAATTGGACGTCTATTTCTTGTATCTGTGATATAAACTTAACAATCGGATATGAGGTTTCTCCGTTTTTAATAAAGGTATTCAAATGAAATTTGGTGTATACAGTACTGATATTTGCAAAAGACAACGTACAAAATTATTTTCAAATAGGTTTAAATCTAGATATAGCTTCCATATAAGTCTCTCGATTAAGACACATATTTTTCTTAGAAAAACTTTTTTATTTTATAAATAGGTTTAATATTTTATTTGAAGTACATACATATTATGTACTTTAAATTTAAAATTTACGTATCTTTTATAAAATGCAATATGAAGTTAATCCAACAAAAAACGGTTCGTCCCACTTTTGAGAATTTATTAAAAATAAATACAATGAATACAAAAATTAATAGTGGGGCCCCCTAAATTCAGGGGCCCGAAAGCGTTGCTTCCAGTTGCTTCCCTGTAGTTACGCCACTGACCTCTATGCTTTCTTTCTCTAACTATCGTTTCAAATACCATTTTTTGCTGAAGCGTCTACATGCATTCTCACGATATGAATAAGCCAGTGAGATTCCCGGAAGTTAATTTGCTAATTATATCAATGTTGTGATAAACTTGTGCTCTAGCTGGTACAACTCGTGGTTTATTCGGATGCGGTAGTTATCCCCAACTCGCAGAGGACCAAAGATCTTTCAAAGAACTTTTCTTTCGAAAACTCCAAGTACTGCTCCATTCTGTGATAGCATCCATACTTTTGTGCCATGTAAAAACACAAATGGGATGAACGACCTATCAGACGTAAGTTTTATATGCATAACCTTCAGGAATATTTAAAAATACTCACAGAGATGTGAACAATAGTGTTTTACTGTGAACAAGTGCAATTAAGGCTCAACACTACAGGGTTCTTAGCACTCGTATTAATAACATTAATAAACGCTGTAATTGGAATTTCAAAAAATTCCTCCTGTACCAAATTGAAACTATTAAATTGAAATATTTTTGTTTATAATTTCCTGCTTGGGATAGCGCGAGACCCATCTTACACCTCTAAAGTTTTTTGGGCAAAGCACCCGGATGTAAAATGCTACTCCTATCGAATTAAAGTAATGAATACAGTCATTCTACCCGTGTAACTATGCGTTTTAACCACAGTCACCAGGATAATCCCATTATAGGACCAACCACAATTAATCATAACAGCCTAAGCTGTGGAACCTGACATCCGTGGTACCAGATTTACATAGGCCTATGTTGGAATAGTCATAGGGGATATTAATAACAGTTGAAATGATTATCTTATTTTTAATTATTTCCGAAATTAACCAAAAGGAAAAATTAATGAGTTCGATGATTTTTTTTTTAAAGTATATAGAAGAAGAATCTTAAACTCCACCTATTATCATTAAAATATTTATAACTTTGTGTCAAATTTAACAAATAAATTTGATTAATTTAAACTTAAATGCCATAAATTCACACCTACAGAAAGAGTTTTATTTTTTCAGTAATAACATTATTTCTTTTTTTTTTTTTGTTTTACAAAAATAAAGTTTATAAATATATAAATTAAAATACCCGCCAACAAAAGAAGAAAAAAGTTTTAAATAAAAAAAAATTTCCCATTGCCGGTTAAATTTAAATTTCATTTCGTAGTTCATGCATTTGTTGTTGTTGTTGCTCTGCCCGTTTATACGTATTCAGTCATTTGCATGCAAATGTGCTGAACCAATTGCTGCAACTCTTCCATTCATGCACAAAACAAAAACAAACCAATAACAAAGCCAATAACAAACACAAGCAAATACAACAACCAGCAGTGAAATATTCAAGCGCCCGCATTAACGAACGCAAAGTGAAATGTGAAAAATCACTAACAAACGATTTTGTACTCCTGGCAGCGCAAAACCGTTGAAATAGGCCTATTCTGAGCAAAATCGGTAGGAAATTTTTTATGCAAATAAATGGCATGCATACGTGCGCCCATCCAGTAGCAGAAAAAGCTTTAACGAAATGGCACATGGAAGAAATACGTTGGAGTTAAAGATTTTTGTTTTTGTTTTTGTATTTTGCATTGCATACGTTTTTTCTTGGGTGTCATAAAAATTAAAAAAATATTTCTTTTTAACTTTATTGTTTATGTTTATTACTTTATCTTCAGTTAATATTCAAAATAAAATATTTTTTAAGTGATTGTAATTATTTCAATAATTAAATATTGCATCCATTTTATACCGATAAAAATATTATAAAAATATTATAATAAAGTTATAATTAATTAAATATTATTATGAAATTAAATGAATTAACTAATGTCGTTTTCGATTCCCTCATGCCACATTTGATTCATTTTTGAGAATTTTTTGTAAATCAGAATTAATTATTTTACTTATGATGCCTGCTACACTTAATGAATTCAGCAGATTAAAAATTCTGCTTGACCGTGAGTGTGTAGCAAAAGAAACATCTTAAGAAGTGAACTAAAATTTATTTGAGTATTCACTAATTATATATATAATTTTATATAATATAAAATTATATATATGATAATATAATATGATAATATAATATAATATAATATAATATATATAATATAATATATATAATTTTTTTTTATTTCAGCTGTTCATTGTTCCGTTTTAGCATTGAGAGTAAAATTCCTATGTAAATATAATATTATTATTATCATAATTATGGAAAATGGATATACACTACAATCTAAAAGATCTATTGTCCCCTTAGTTAAATTAAAGTGCTTCTTCACGTCCATTTTCTTTAATGAAAGACAAAATAGAACCTATCTTTACTAGTCTTAAATCCTTATGTTCCATGAAAAACCTTCCTAGGTGTTTCTTTCTCTTGTACATCAGTGCCAGACATTCCCCTAGCACATGGTATGCGATTTTTCTCTCTTCTCTATATTATCTGCAGTCTGAGTTGGATTGGATGCTTAACTTTGTTAGGTGATTACTTAATCGACAGGGACCGGTTAGTAATTCCGTAATAATTCTTCGGTAATTCTTTATTTGTTCTATGTAATCCTGGAAGCGTTTTGGGTTGTAAGCCCTAAAAGCATTTTAGGTTGTTATAGACTTGCTAGCTTTTTCCAATTTAGTTCTCTTTCGTTTGCCTTTGCGCCGTTCAAAAGAATGGATAGAGTTCCTTTGTCTAGATAGCAGAAACGTTCTATTGTTATTAATAATATTATTACTATTATTGAACCTTCTTCGTTTGAGTTTGTATGCCATTTCATTGTCTTGTATACCAGCACGTCCCGGAATCAATATCAAAGTTATATATATAAAGTTATATAGATAATATCAAAAAATGATAAGAAAAATATTATGCATATATCGGATTTATCACTTATTAACTGCAACCAATCATGAGTGAAATTTCAATGCACTGAATGCAATAAAACTGTGCGAAAACTGTTATAAAAACTAATTTTAATTCCAAATTGTACTTAATCGAACGTGTTTAGGATAATCGCAACATTATTTGACAATCGAACATGTTAAGGATGATCGCAACATTATTTGACAGTTATGTATATGATACTTCGAAAAGAACGCTTAATATAATATATGACGAAAACAATGAAAACAGTGAACAGTTACAAGAGGTTAGACAACGCAACGCTAATAGATCCATGGAATGCAAACCATCCAGTACTGAAGAAATATACGAGGTAATTCTATCTCTAAACTCAGGCAAAGCATCGGAAAACTACAACTTACTTGCAGTAGTTTTTAAAGCAATACCGGAAACAATGTTTGGAAAATTACATCCTCTGTTTGTTGAGGTATGGAATACGAAATGTATTCCTGAGGAATGGAAAGAGGCTATCCTAGTCAAGATCCCTAAAAACGGAAACGGGAAAAAATACAAATAAGCAATAAACAAAATATTCAAGAATATAATCTTAAACCACATCATTGAGACACTTAATAATTTACTCCGGCAGAATGAAGTGTGGTTTCGCGCTAGTTTGTCAGGCATAGATCATACAAACACTATAAGGATACTTATTGAGCAGAACTCAACATCAGTATATATCTCACCTTTATTGACTTTGATAATGCATTCGATGCTCTAAAACGCGAATACGTATGGAAGATTCTTGAAGCTAGAGGTGTCCCACTTAAAATCGTCAATATTATTAAAAGCAGCTATGAAGGAGCTACATGCAGAGTATTATATTATTTCAATTTCAATACATAACATAAAACAGCTATTTGTTTAATCTGGCAAAATATCTAGAGTGTTATACATTTTGCCTAATGTCGTTTTCGATTGGTAAATTTTGGGCAACTTTTTCAGTCGAAATTTACTTTTAATGCAGTTTGCGTTTGGTAAATTTCGAGCTAAATATATGACACTTGAGATTAATTAATAACACCAGAGTAGCAACATAACCATAGATTGAATCTAGATTTACCAATCGAAAATGCTTTTATATTAAATAATTAAGTATAAAAACTAATATGGTAAATAAAGTCATCCTGGATTTGTCAATCGAAAATGACATTAGTGAACCAAAGTGCCTAAGTCGGTAACGTGAATAATTTAATAAATTTCTGCTCTTTACATATAATACATAATAATTATATTAGAGAATAGTAATAAATAATAATATTATTCAAAAAATATCTTTGTTTTTTGTTTTAACATTAAATAATGTACACACTTTTTTAATATAATTCAATGATAATAAAATCTCTTTGCTACTTTTTAACTTGTAATATTTTAAAATATATATTATGGAATAAAATAGCAATTAAAAGGTAGAATAACCTCTTCTATTTACACTACGATTATTATTCAAGGTTACAAAAATAAGTAAATATTCTTGTAAAAACCCATGGGCAGCCTTAACCTATTCCAGGCATCATCAACTACGAAAGGGTTTTTTACAAGTGGAACTTAAGCAGAGAAATATATATATATTATGCCTTAACCTATTCCAGGCATCATCAACTACGAAAGGGTTTTTTACAAGTGGAACTTAAGCAGAGAAATATATATATATTATCTGTACTATATTTACATCCTTAAGAATTTTGTAATATTCCAATAATACAAGGAATATTACCTAGAAAAGCATGCTAATTAAAACAAATGCAATATAGATATAAAATTATCTGTTGTGAAGAAGCGCTTCGAAAATATCTTTAATAACAAACTGGTCAAGACAAAGTTTCATTTGTACACAAAAGTCCTATTGTGTAAAAAGAGAAGAGAACGATAAATTTCATTGCCGATATAACCTTACAGTTTCAATATTAATATTAAATTTTATATTTTATTTATTAATACATATTTTGGCATGACAATAAAAACAATAAGTGCAACAGCAGCCACAACAGTTAGAAGAAAAAGGAATGGAATAAGAAAAATAAGTGACGTTAAAATATTGACAAAAAAAAAAAACCTATAAAAAATTCTTAAATAAACATGGCCAAGACCGTTGGCTCATGGATTCAAGTTCTATAACAAAATAATATCTAAGATATACATTTACAACGGGCCTTAGCCACAATGGCGCTCCTGGCTTTTTTAAAGAATATTGAGCTTTTTTTATATGTCAGCTTCCAGCTTTAAAACTTTTTATTTTTGTGTGATTTTTAACTGTCATAACCGTGCCATACTCTATGGTACGTCTATTTGAATTTGAATTGCTACCAAATTCTTTTGTTCAGTAATATTTTTTATATTAAATTATTAAATAAATAAAAAATTACATGATATTTTAATAAATGTAAACAAAATGTTTGCTTTGGACTTACCAGAAACGATTTAGAGATGTCAAGAAATTCATGCATATATATACATATGTAGTTGCATTTATCACAAAAAAGAATAGAAAAATATTTACACAAAATAAAAAATATATTTAAAATTATTCACCACTTTTTCACTTTATTTACTCACAACTTACACAAAAACCCGTTAGCAAAAATCCGTTGTTTATTGAAATTAAAAGAACAATAAAACACTTGCTGACAATACGACAACATCGCTTGCAACTGCGGAACTGACTCTTGCTTATCATTTATTGCATTTTGAAATAATCTCTCCAATAACGGTTTTTATGGATAAAAGCTTGACAGGGTCGATCTTAAATTCACACTTCGTTTTTCAGGGTTGTTTTTTTACTTAAAATATTTTATTTAATTTTTTAATTTATTTTAATTTAATTTCATAAAATTTCAAAAATTCTTTTTTATATTATTTTAATTCAACTTTATTCTCGCCCATGCGAATCGTGGAGTAACATTAGCATAACTTTCTCAGTATTACGTTCCTAGATTAGGTTCTATACATAAAAAAGCATATATAAATCATGCAACAAATAATGCCTCTACAAACAGAATAGTATTAAAAATTAACAATTAAAAACAAAAATAGATAATTAATTAATTCAATTATTCTACAGCTGGTTTATGATTTCATTCCAATATAAACACAGCAAGTGAATTTGTTCACAAAACTTTCACAGCAAATTGATAAAACTCCCGAAAAATGTACGAATATAAAAGTCAAGTACCTCCTGCTTTGGGTCAGTTGGTTAAGGAGCGCTGACTCTGAGCTTCAAATTCGGCAGAACACGAGTTCAATTTCAAGTACTTACAGTCTCAAAAACTTATTTACAAATAAGTAAATGCAAGATTTATTTTCAAGACATCTGATGATCGGTATTTGGCAATACTCAGAACAGCTGTATGGTCAGCCAAAAATTTAATTAATTAAAATAATATAAAAATGAATTTTAGGTAGTTTTTGTAGTTCACTACTTTTCAAAAAAAAACTTTTTTTTTTCAAAATATTTATTATGCATTTTATTTAAAATGAAAAGACGTTTATAAGATTGTCACAGGTGACGAATCATTGATCCTTGGGTATGAGCCCAAATCCAACGAAAGTTGTTCGCGGAAAAAGCACTTTGAAGCAAATGGTCGCCTGTTTCTTCGGCAAAACTGGTCATGTGGCGACTGTTCCACTTGAGCAACGAAGGACGGTCACTTCTGAGTGGTACACCACAATTTATATGCCTGTAATTTTCGAAGAATTTCGAAAAACGAACAAGAAAGGACGAATCATTGTTCACCATGACAACGCGAGCTCTCACTCATCGGCTCAAACCAGCGCCTTTTTCTCATTTTCATTATTAGGCCAGAAATATATATAGCAGCCCTCGTACTATCAAACAATAATATAGTAAATAAGATGTTTTTATTCTCAATCGCCATTTTGTTTAAATAAACAAACAATGTTTTCTCATTTTTGTACGTTTTGTTTCTTTAGTTTTAATCTTAATTATACTTACGTGTTTTTTTTTTATTTTTTATTTCTATTTCGTAACAGTAACTTTTTATCTCAAATTTAGAAGAAAAGGAATTTTTGCTAGCTTTTTTAAGTAGCTTCAAAGTATTCGAGATCATCCAAAGACTACATGGAGAAGAACAATCAACAGAAAATCGAGCAAATCTTGCAGTGAGCTATGGCGCGTGATAGAAATAGTTAGAAATTTTTTGTGATTAGACTAAGTTCTAGAATTTATATTTTTAAACTTGTCAATAATAAATAAATAAATAGATATTTTGGTATAGTAGCAAGATTGCCCTAAAATTAACAAGTGTTTTAAATGACTTGATAATGATGTGACTAACACTACTACTAAATAACAACAAAATTTTACAGATCTAGACTAGATTGAACCCATATTTACTATTTGAAAACGTCATTAGGAACAGGTTTTATCTCACAACAATATTTTAATTATTTTTTAATACTAGAATATACATTGATACATAATAATATCCATCAATAATATATCAATATATGTAATTTTCGATCGTGAATCTCAAATTTCTTGATAGTTTTGAACTAGTTCAAAAGATTTCAGAAATATATACTTTTAAAATGACTATTCAAAAATTTAAAACATTTTACAAATTCACTTTTTTAGCATTTTTTTTTTATACATATATAAAAATTTATACAAAAACAGTTTAGAACTAAATTCAAGAAAAGAAATATGTGGCTATTATGTAAAAAGAGCGTGGTGCAGGAGTCTGAAAGTAAAATTTACAGATTACAGCTAATCTTTCGCTAAATGTGTTTTGTTATTTGAAAAAACTTAGTTTTCATTTACGATATGCTAGTCTGAAGTCTTCAGTTACAAAATTAAACTTTAAGTATTTCTACTTTTTGATTGAAATCAGCTAATGAGTGAACTAAGCATTTCGAATTTCTTACATTTAACTTAAAAAATATTAACATTGTCGAATTAGATTTTGATCCAAAGGCTCAATTAGTCATAACCAAATGTTTGAATATTATTTTTTAGTAAGATATTCTAAATGTTAAAAAAATATAATGAATACGTACCTGAAGACAATTATATTTATAATCCAAAAAAAATTGGAACAATGCCGCGTCAATATATTTCGGAGCATATTATTATTGCTGTTACGTCAAGTTAAAATGAAAATTTGACACTGACAGCTCATTTCATTTTCCATTAAAAGCAACAATTCCCGTGACGTCCTTTAAAGGTCCTTTAAACACATTAAGCCGCTATAGACGGAACGGCAATTCTTAGTACTAATGTCTTTAACTATATTTTCTATAAATTAGAATAATAAAAATATTTAATTAGAAGGTATTTTGTTTATTGTATATAATAAATGTGATAAGAATAGCAACATAATTACGCCTGCAGTTATAAATAAAAATTTTTACAATTATTAATGAAAATCAAGTTGGCAGCTCTAATAAAACACAAATTATGCAGAACGTACCTGATTGGTGGAACAAACTTTTGCCGGCCATTATGATTCTTAGTAATTAAAATTGCATCACTAGGTTCCCATAAACAAAATTTAATTTGAGAGCGAACGCTGCTGTGAGTTCTGGGCGCCTGTTATTAAAGTTGATTTTGAAATTTAAACAAATTTTTTGGTTTTGTTGGTGACAGTCACAACTATTAGAGTTGCCCTGACCGTTCTCAGTGAACAAGGTGAGAACGAACAAAACATACTTTTCAGATTAAATAATTGAACCAACCAACCTACAGCAGCTGAAGCGCAAATTCAAATTTTAACGTCAGTTTTGTTTGGTTCAAATTCAAACACTTTTATTTAGAATAAATAATTTATTTCATTTTAGTTTATTTCTTTCTGTATATTGTATTGTATTGTATAATTTACGAGAATATTATTATTAGTCTGTAACATTAGAAACTCTTATGTGGTCTGTGACAATTATAATCTTCATAACAATTATCGTTATAATATTTTTTGACAAAAATTAAATTTTTGTGTTTGTGTCATCCATTGCCTGCACGGAATGAACGAACCACACAGACTGCAAATAAAACTTTCTCGTTTTAAATAAAATCCGTTTTCACAGTGAAACTGCAAATTTCATATCCCAACAAAACACTGGGGGGCCAGCATCGAGCACAAGCAGCCATTTTAGGTTTGTTTACAATTCGAACAAAACGCCGGCTAAAAAAAGAGAACACACATTCAACACATATTTCCACATTCCGTAGGTATTCTGTAACTGCGTGCATGCAATACATTCACAAAACAAAACATTCTCAGGGTTGCCAGCACAATAACAATTTATGAAATATGCACATGCAATGAGCAATTCCCAACATGGAAATTGGGTCAGTGGCAAAGCCGACCAATTCAAATTTAAACACAATGTCGTTGGTATGGCAAGTGTTGCTATTTTTTTATTTTTTTCTTTTATTTCTGTTAACAAAAAACAAATTAGGCCAAAGGCTGACTACTTTGCAATGACACTCTACATATGTATGTACATACAAACCGGTCAGTCCTCTTGTACAGCAGAGTCTCATACACTGCAATAATAAAGTATTAAATTTGTTTGTGTAATTTCATGTCGTTCCTGTTACTTTACGCAGAGCAAACTACAACAAAAAAGGCTTAAATCAAATTTTGCTATTCTTTTTTAATAAGAAATAAGAAGAAATTTTTAAAGTGAAAAACCCATTGAAGATTTACTGCCTTTTATTTCTGTTGGCCGCTTAAAAAAGTCTCGTTGTCACAGATCACGTTTATGTGATTGTAATGAATGCGGTTACGTCCCAAGCGACTCTTCGAAGATGATTCCCTATTGTAAAGCCGATTGAAAACAACTGATAAAACAGGTAGTTTTTTATAAGTTACTTAAATGAAATACACAGGCTAACTTAATTGGAGGGGTGTATACAAGCTTCAGTACATACATATGATACATTAGATGAACTGGGACTGCGACAAGCAAAGCAAATACATATTGAATGCGCGTTGCAATTGACGTCAATAATTTTTATTTCACTGTATTTATATATTTAATATATATATTTATATATTTTTTTTTTGCTGTTCAGCTTGCCTTGACGACTTGCTGTACTAATTTGCATCTAATCTTACAGTGGTTATTTTTTTTATGCTAATATTAATTGAAATAATTTTAGTTAGTATTTTTTGTTTACATTTGTTATTAAACATTATTATTATGTTGAGGCTAGTTGAGTCAGTGTACTTGAGCATTTTTACTCTATGTTAACCGCAAAGTTTCTTCATAATCCATCTCTACGCCTTGAATTAACCTCAGATCTGCATACATCCCCGAGGAGCCTGTAACCATTTTGAGATTCGATAACGCGGTGTTGGAAATTCTGTACATTTTTGTAAATAATTTCAGGGCTCTATCCTTTATGTATATTTTGATCGAATCAATCTTGAAGTCTCTAAGAATGTCATTCGTCCTAATGTACTATGGTGCCTTGAAAAATCTTCTCAGAGCCTGGCTTTGTGCAATTTCCAGCTGGCGAATAGTAGTGCCTGAGGCCTTGCTAAACGCCACATAGCAGTGACGCTCGAATTATTTGGTTAAATAACAGCTGCCTGTTCTTATATTAGCATTGAGATTTTCATTTTTGAATAGCAGTTGGAGGTGATGAAGATTTTTGGC
Source organism: Teleopsis dalmanni (assembly GCF_002237135.1). Classification (NCBI taxonomy): domain Eukaryota; kingdom Metazoa; phylum Arthropoda; class Insecta; order Diptera; family Diopsidae; genus Teleopsis; species Teleopsis dalmanni. The sequence goes on along the minus strand of NC_051846.1, from coordinate 153,884,628 downwards.
ACAGCTGATTATTTTCAGTTGAACACGTTATTTAAATAGCAAACAAAATAAAGATACAAGGCTTTACAGCAATTCAGGTTGACAAATTTAATTTTATTGGTTCTAAGAACGGCCGGGTCTACGACTTGATGCTACACGTCACCAGCGACGATCAAGTGTCATTCGATATCTCCCAAAAGAACTTGACAAGCAGGTCTCAGCAGGTTATACCAACAAATTTTATTATTAAAAGTTTCAGATCAAGTTTGCTATTGGTAGAAAAAAATTTATTTCTTTAAACCTGGATTGTTTTCTGCCAAAACTAATGTTTTATAAGACTTCATGTTTGAAATTTTATTAGGATTTCATTTATATATATATCTAGATTTAACATAGCTGCTGTGTTTTAAATTTCAAGAAATGTATCTGGTAGAAATGGATGCACTTATAGCGAAAGAAATTTTAATAGTTCAAGTTCTAAATGAAAGAATGACACTTAATCCTAAGAAAAATTTTTGTAAAAGAATAGTGCACCATTGCGTAACAAACAATTCAACAGAGTTAATAACTTTGAGGGCCAAAATTCAGCTAGAATCATAGTTCCATTAATAATGATGATGATGATGAATAATTTTGTTAAAGTTCCAGTAACATATTATAGTGCTTTGAATGAAATCGTAGACGTATGTCCTGTAATCCGCACAAAGTTTACTCTTAGTCTGTTATAACTACTTACCAAGAATATCCTCCCTTCCTCCTCTCACTAGTTTTCAAATTTGGCTTAGATATATTTGTTGTTGTTGTCTAAATACTAACTCTTTTATATTCTAATATCAGCCTTTCCCTTGATTACTGGAGTTTGGTTTCAATTTATGAGCTTTACGATCCAACGACTTAAATTTTTTCATTTTACATGTTGATATCAATTTACAAGCAATATCAATAATATTACATGTATATAGCATAATATTTAACAGCGGACCCATTGATAAAGTAAATATGTAAACAAATAAATGGTATCTACATTATTTTCTATACTCTCCTTTGTAGTGTAGAAGTACCAATTTTTAACCAATAGTACTTATAAAGTTCGAGTTAATTTCAAACTGCCTGAAATTATCCCTGTTGTTGTTGAGATCCCACATGGTTCCGTTCTATACCCCCTCTTTTAAATGTTTTTACTTCGGACATCCGTAGCCCTCCCCGTGACGATAAGGTAAACACGACAATTATAAGGCTTTGTGTTTATTCAATTATAATTTTTTCTGATTTCTGCCGTTTTTATTTTCTACTTTTGCTACTTCTACGACACTAATTCAGCCTTTAATGTCACAAAAAACCAATACAAACACCAAAATTACTTAGAAACAACATTTTAGCAAACACGGTGGTGAGTAAAGACGCGGTGGTCAAAATATTTAAAGTGGGGATAATATAACGGCATTGTGTAGCACTGGGCTTTTTGTTTTTGTGCTGCATAATATTTTCAACTCATTACACAAATGTTTAAGTATTTATTTGATAATAGAAAAAATATTTTACACAATTTTTAGAGCTAGTCAGTTTCTATTCTTTATTTTCTTTGTTTATCAACAGCTTAAATATTCCTAATTGTTGCATTTTCACATCAATATTGCATAGTGTTTCTTACTTCGCATTATTTTGTTATAATTTTCTTTAATTTTTTTACATAAAAAATTCGGTAAAATTTGATTTCACAAAATATTTAAAATAAATTTTGTTTTTCTAAATTTCATTCCCCACTCTCTTCAAAATTTGAGCTCAAAATTGTTTTGTTTCGTTTTGAATAAAAATTTTTGACTGATAATGACGTATATAGGCAAAGGATCTGGGTTCAACCAAAAGACTAGCATGATATCTGCTATGCGTGAAGACATAAAAAGTTATAGAAATTTAAATACAACAGCACCTAAAGATGAAAACTATCGGCTAGCAATCAGAACAACTTACTTAGCATTCAAACTTCCAGAACGTGTAAAATTATGCCACCTTTGCGATGTTTTTAAAAAGGATTTACCCATTTGGTCCTCATCTCCTGGTCTTCCTTGGATAAATATAGGATATAGAACAAAAGGTGACATTCAAGCTGACCCGGAAGCAGTACAATCCGTACGAAGATTATGGTGTAGGATAAAGCGTGGTGAAAATCTTAAGTTGCCTGACTGCTGTGCTTATGTCAGTTCACAAATTGTAGAACAAGGAAAAATAAATGTAGAGTGGAGATATCCTGCTTCTGTTACATTTGCAGAAGCCATTTACGTTATTCCACTTATCGAAGCATATAAGGCAAACGCATTGAAAATATATCCTATAGATTATGACCTTAAAAATGGTTTAAAAGGATGTAGGAAGTTGTACTCTAGTTTTAAAGGTAACTATTTTCTTGGTATTGTTTTTAAAAGCTTTAATAAAACTTTGCCGCCTTGGTTAATTGAAAATGCTTATGATATATTAATCTTAAACATCGATTTAACTGCATATGAAAACTATGGAATACCTATCACAAAACAAATGTTCGATATATTTGAGATTTTAAAAAATTATGCTATCAATACTCCGATACAGTTGCAGAATGGAGAACGTTATAAGAAAAATTACGGTTTAGCTAATGGAAGTTATTTTTCTGATCTCGCAGAAAGCGTTTGCAATTATTTTTTAATCACATATGCATGCTTAAAACTGGGAATAAAAATCATATCTATTAAGGTGTTTAGACATAATTCAATCATCGGAATTGACAAGTCATTAACTCTTAATGATATTTCATCCGTTCTCGAGTCACTTGGAATTACTCTTAATGTGACAAAATCTTGTTGTGTGACAAATATTAGACGTTTGAAATAATTTACGGATCACAACAGTTACGTCACGTAGGGTTTCTAATATTATATATGTAGGGGATCAAATAAAAAATATATGTAAATAAAATATTTAAAAATTTGTATAATAAATATATTCTTTTATAGAAAACAAATGCTTCTTTAGTGTATATATATATTATGTATATCTAAAAAAGTTTAGTCTAAAATCTTGTATTGGTTAGGAATTATTTTTATGCCGGTTAATAAATTTAATTGTAATGCCATGTTCATATTACATTAATTTAGCTACTAAGCTTTGCTAATGTCAGTTACCTAATGTCGAGCGTTTACATGATCCCTTTGGCTTTTCATTTTATCAGTTGTGAGTTTGTCAAAGTTTGGTTGTGCCTACTTTAATATGAGAAAGTAAGCTTTCATACATTTCCGTTATTGGCTAATACAGACATCCATTGCCGCGCCAACCAGTCGGATCAGTTGCTTGCTGTCGCCAGTTGATAGTAGCGAGCGACCCCAAATCGTTGGTCACCTGGTCTTCTCACCTAAGATGCGGACGTTCTCTACTCGCTGCGGGTACCGTATCAAATACCTTTCTAGCCGGAGGCCGGAATGCTATTCGCACGATATGACCAAGCCAGCGAAACGAAGTAAACCGGCAAGCTGCCCTATTTAGCACTATCTAATCTCAGAGTAATCACTAACCGCAAGGGGTGATACGCAGATCTTAGATCAGTCATTGAATAAACACGAAGCTTATAAGGAATACAAAAATTACTCAGTGAGATAGGTGGGTCTCTGCAGAAACACCACAGCTATCAAAGAGAAAAAGTGCCCAGATGCACTAACTCGGAAAAGGCTCAACTAGAAAACAAAGTTGATTCTGTGAACATGGTATAAGAGAATCGATTAAAATAACCATTGACAAACATTTAACTACAATCATTAAATGATATTTTATTAAATATTCTTCTTTACATAAATATATATAATATACTAATAGACATCAAAAATATACTTGTAATTCTTAAAATGTAAATTATATGATTAAACACTTGCAACATATTTTTAACTCATTTGGAATCATTCCATCATAGCTAGTATTTAGTATACTTGTTTTAGATATAATTAATATAAATCTATTGTTATATAATTATGTATATGTATATATTAAAATGATTATTGTTAAAATATAAACGAATTTTAATATATAATATAAAAAAATATATTAAAACACATATATTTATTCTGTGAAGTACAAAATTAAATAATACAATATTTTAATATATATTGTTATTATAAGTAATCTATGTGCCAATCTTATAAAATTAAAATTTTAAAAATTTTTATAAATCAATACAAATATGCCATATAAAGTTATAATTTATAAATTAATAATTTAATTCGCCATGCTTATTTGGAACTACAATCATAATTCTAAAAACAATAAATTTCATTTAATCAATTCTAATTAATTAGTTTTTTTATATAATTTAATTATATATAATTAATTTAACTTATTCACCAAAAACATTAAATGTTTAAAAAAAATTTACTTTCAATACAAAAAATTTATACGGTAATATTAATATTTTATTCGATGGCAGTAAATAAAACTTTTCTGTCCAGTACTGGGAGTTCGACTTTTTATGTATATGGGGTATATTCTTCGGTATTCTATAAATATTACTTATATTTATTTCTGTATACAAAATTATTATTAACATTATTTTGGCAACACTGCACCTCTGACTAAACATTTTTAAACCTCTTTTTTTTCACATTTATATTTATTATATAAAAAATTAGGAGTACACATGTATATGATAAGATATATATAGCCAAATTAAAAAAAAAACAATATCTGGATTTTTTAATTTCGGTTATGGAGTGCAAAATATAATTTGAAATTTTTAATAAAATTATGCCCAATAATTTATGGACTATACGCTGGAATTTCAAGAACGAATTTTGATCATGTATTAAATGTTTTGATAATATTAAAAAAAGAATTAAGTACAATTTTTATAAAGTACGTGAGCAATTAAAAGGTTTAATTTAGAATTTTTAAGAAACTCGTACAATTTTCTTTCTTTATGTCTATTCACACAACAAAGCTTCAATCTATTTTTAAATTATAATTTTCTTCTTGCTTACTTCGCGAAAAGTCTGTTGTGTGAACAGACTTAATTAAGATAAATCTTAATTTTATCTTAATAACTTCACTTTGTTTCTAATTTTGGTTCACATAATTTTTCTCGTGAATAAAAATGACAAACTTTGAAACAATATAAATTCAAAATTTAATTTTAACATGATTTTATACATATTACAATTGAATTGAATTTTTGTATAGAATCAATTTCTGATTTAAATTCGACTTAACGAAATTAAAATTAAGAACGAAATTAAGATTCTTTGTGTTGTCCAAATACAGACTTTAAGAAAATTCATATTGTATAATAGAAGAAAATTTTCTATTTAATATGAAATAGAAATATTATTTTTATGTACTTGTTTGACTCCATTCCTTGAAAGCCTGTTTACACAGCAAATCTTGATTTCATCTTATATCCAATTCATATTACAAAGTTAAGGTTTCTTGCAGAAACCCTATTTGTTCTCAAAGTAGCTTCAATCAAAAATTAAAGTAAATTGCGAAAATTGAGAAACAACTAGAGCTAATTATGTGATAATGCGAGAGCGTAAAAGAGGAAAACAGAAATTTTTAATTAAATTTGCATATTGCTTATACTTGCGCCAGAAGGTTTTAAGAGAGTTTGAAAACCACAAACAACAATAACTTCAGAAAGTTATAAGCAGTGTGAATTGCATATTTATTTTGTTTCTCGTTTTTATAACGAAGTGAGCTGAACGAGAAGAATGCAAAATTACGATCTCTTGTGTTCTATAGATAGACTATTAAGCAGCAGATATAACAGATAATTATAAATTCTTTCATGTAATGTATATTATGTTTATGATAAATTTTAAATAACATATACAAAACACAGTTCTGTATAAATATTAATAATGTTTCACCACATTGAAGTCATGTGATTGAAATCACTAGATCGTAAAAGACTGCCGCCTCAATTAATATTAGATATCATACATGTATATCATGTATATATACATATATATTGAGTGGTATGCGAAACCATAAAATAATTATACGTTAAGTACTTTAAATTATAAAAATGACTGAAATAAAAAGAATTATAGATGATAATTCGGTAATATAGGAATCGCATTAGTTACATATAAACTGATCAGATATCAGCGTTTGAGAATAGTTCTTGACATAAAGAAATCTTCCATATAATAAGTTACATATTATTTAACTACAACTAAAGCATTTATAGAAATGCTATTGAATGTATTAGATTAGATGTAACAGAGATTTTAAACTATTTAAGTATTTAAAAAAAACTTAACTGCTGCTGTTTACTCGATTGTTGTTGTTGCTGTTGTTGTATTTGTAATGTTGAAGAATTTCGAAATAACAAATTTGATTTCGAATTCTTTAACATATTGTTGACATTGCTGCTAGTGATGTTGTTAGTTATGTTTCCGTTAATGTTGTAATGCACAGCCGACATATGTTAGAAGAGACGTTTCTCATATGAGAACAAGCCATGAACATTGCCTTCAACTTGAGCGGAATGTGTACGTTTCATAAAACGTAATTCACCATTGTAAATCATTTTTCTATAAAAACATATAAGTAAGTTTATATTATAATTTTAAAGTTAAAACATATATGAAAATCACACTCATATTAACATACTTTAACTCATCAATCGAACGTGCGCCAATATCTTGACAACTATGCTGTAAGCCACATTCCAAATATGGTAAATAATGTAAAACAGATCCTTTGTCAACAATACTACCGCTAACACCTTGTGCTACCTTTAATTTATCCATTTCGTTATGATAATAACGCGACATGGCAGCACCTTTAGCATCTCGACGTTCCATTGCTTCAAGTGAACCCATGCCACGATATTTCTTAAGACGAACACCATCAGAAAAGAAATATTCACCAGGTGCTTCAGAAGTGCCGGCTAATAATGATCCCATCATAACTGCACTAGCACCCAAAGCCAAAGCTTTTACAATATGTCCAATCGATTGTATACCACCGTCAGCAATAACTGGTACGCCAAATTTTTTGGCATATGTGGAAACTTGATGTACAGCTGTTGCCTGTGGACAACCACAGGCCATAACTTCTTGAGTTATACAAATTGATCCAGAACCCATACCAACACGCAAACCATCAACGCCTGCATCGATGAGATTTTTGGCTTGGGCACGAGTAACAACTGAAAAATATCAAAAATAATTTATTATTAATTAAAAATTTAATCTTGAAATCAAATCAATTAAATTATTTGTTGTATTTTTTCAACAAATTTTTTAAAATAAAAAATAAAATTCAAACGTTTTAAAATATATATAGATCCATTAAAACTTTTAAAATATATGTCTTAAATCCAAAAAAAAAAATATATATTTAATATAAATATCTACAAAATACGAATACGCGGGTTACTATATAGATTAGATATGAGGTAGCCGAGATTTCAAAGTCGCTTTCGATCGATATGTCGTTGTTCCGGTAACGCACGGAGATCTATACAGGAGATAACGTGAAAGTAATTACAAATACGGGTACATGGATTAAAATATGGTTAAGCAAAGGAAATGTGAAAAGAGACGTTATTATTTGGTAGTAAGAGTGGATTGAGGCATGGCGGGCTATAAATCTATTTCATAGATTTCAGAAGTGGCCAAGTCCCGTTCACCATTTCTAAAATAAACTGTACCAGTAGGTACTTATTTTTTATTTTTTAAAGTCGCTTCTAATACTGCTACTAAAAGCACTATTTATGCAAAACTTATACAGCTATGTAAAATTACTGTGAGACCTACCACTCTGCTAGATTTGGGAAAATCATCTCCGCTTAGTACTTCTTTTCTAGATTTTGGTCATACGCATGTTACACTTCACATAAAGCTTAATATTAACAAGTCTTTATTCTTTTAATTGAAGATATTTAATATCTGAATTCTTGACTCTCTGAGTAGTTCTTCTTTTCTAGATATCGGTCATACGCATGTTACACTTCACATAAAGCTTAATATTAACAAGTCTTTATTATTTTAATAGAAGAGATTTAATATCTGAATTCTTGAGACTCTATGAGTAGAAACCGAAGTCATTCATTTAAACAAACGAACAAGTACCAATCATCCCCCCAGTAGGGCTTCTAAAAAATCACTTATGGGGAAGGTACAAAGACAATAACATTATTAAGTATTCAGTAATATTCACTGACAGTAAATATAATTTTATTATTAAAAACAACGTAGTTATAAAAACGAAATCGTGAAATTATTTCTGTTGTTGTCGTCTCGCTTTCCGTTTCCCCCACCCTCACCCTAAACACCACTCATCCACATACCAATCCATGTATTCGTCTTGTAAACCTTACATGTTATCTGCTTTCAGATCTCGGAGGGTTACAACAACAACAGTTATCTTTCCGTTCACTTATTTGTTTGATTTATATTTGAAACCAAAAATTTTTATCGTTTATTAAACCCTACAACCAGAAAGGCAATTGATTATTTGGACGACATAATCACTAGTTTGGACTTGAACGAGCTATTTGTAGTAGATAATTTCACCTTTAGAATTGGATATAAGTTGTAGAAAAAAATTAAATTTTATATAAACTATTATCAGTTTGGGAATACATATTTTAATAAATAATATTAAATATTATTTATAGTATGAATGAGTATGTTTAATAATATAATGAAATGATTATTAATTTACAAGTTGAAACTGCGCAATTAGTATACACACAAAAAATACAATTTTAGATACAAACTGATAATTAAATTAAATAAAAAGTATTTTTACAAAGCGTGACTAACAGAATTTTGATAAATTTTAAGTTGTGTCAAATATTTTCAACATAAATGAAATGCTGGTTACGCTGAGTTAAATATGATTAGGATAAGTATCACTAGAAACTAGTTAGAGTACCAACGTACTAGTATGTCCCCCACTCTAATCTTAATTAACCGTCCCCTAAGAAGTGATTAAGTTAAGGGAACACTAACTGGACTTGATGTATGAGACTGGAGAGGGGGGTCCACCCAGCAAAGGCACCTGGAGACACATGCTGTCAAAACCTGGTAATGGGTTGTTATGGTCAAATAAGTAAGTTAGTAAGTACCGTCAGTTAACCCTTCCCTATCCACATCCTAACTCATATATTCGTCTTACAAATCATATTATGTCATCTGCATTCGAGATTCCTGCGGGTTACACCAACATAAACTTACTACTATTAGTAGTAGGTCGGAACGCTGAGACCTATGAAATCTATTTTACTCATTATATTTTGTCTTTTCCTCACAAGACTTTCAATCAGTTACTATGTCTTTATTTAAAAACACACAAGAACAATTATAAAAAGATATATTATCTATATATATCGTGCAAATTTACAAATCTGTGGTCTACAAATATTTAGAGTGATTTATAGTCATTTTAGTTAGTGCTTGTAGTAATCCGCTGAGACCTGCTTGTGAAGTCCCTTTAGGGAGTGTTGAACGGTGCTTGGTTGTCGAAGGGTTCCGGGACGTAGACCCAGCCATTTTCCGCATTGTTGATTAGAATTTTAGAGCACTTAAAATAAAGGAAACCTTACAATTATAGAATTTTCCACATATATGTGAGACTGAACACTCACTTAAGTGGAAAATGAAGTTAAATGAAATCATAAAAAATCCATGACATGATTATGGATTTTAGGGCAAAATAATTGTTAAATATACAATTATTTTGCCAAGTTTTCACTTAACTTGGTAATTTAGGGTAAATAGGTAAATAGAATTAGACTAGATTTAGTAAATAATTATTTTTTAGCATTATGATGCCAGACATCAATATTTCAGTTGCGATGTTTAAGTTTCTTTTGAATACGTGAAGAGCAAAGCTTTTTAAGTTCTAGAACTATTATTTTTAATTTTTAATTTGAAAGAAACTAATTTACATGTTTAAAAAATATTTATGGCCTTAACAGAATTAATAGAGATAATTAGTAGCTTTTTTATAAAAATCTTATTGAAATTAAATCAGGTAATAAATGTTCATGTATTTATCACTGTGTATTTAATAAAACACACTAATACATATGCATTAAACAATGTCTATGTTTATTTTTGACGACCTCATTATGCCTAACCCACGATCATTTGCATTTCTAATTTTGAGCGCCGTCACTGACAGAGAGTGCTAGACCATCTTTTATATATTAGATATAGAAATGGAGATAGATATCAATAATGATATAGATATTAATATAGATAAAAACATCAATTTAGATATAGATATCAATATAAATATAGACATCAATATAGATATAGATATGAATATAGATATATATATACAAATATAGATATAGATTTTCATATACACGTCAGTAGATACAGATTCACATATAGATATATGCATATACATATAGATAAAGATATACTGGTATAAATATAGATACGTACATTTATATGCAGTCATGTATAAATATAAATAAGAACGTAGATATAGACTTAAATATAGATAGATACATAGATATAGGTATAGAAGAAAATATATATCTTATATATATATTTCTTCTGTACGTGTGTTGACAGTGAACTCCTCCTAAACGGCTGAATCGATTTTGATGAAATTTTTTGTGTGTGTTCAAGTGGATTGAAGGAAGGTTTAGATTCACAATTTGACCCACTGGATAATGTCTTATTAATTAATTTTTTATTTTTTGGTATCCATGTACATTTATATTAGAAATTTAAAATTTATTCATGCTTACTTTGATTTGTTTAAAAAGTTTAAAATCTCTAAAATGAATCGTAAAACTGCCGTTGCATAGCTTAAATGCATTTAAATTCCGCAGTATAATTATAGGTGAGTCAATTTTTAATCTTAAGTTATGTGGTGGTATTCCTGGAAACTCCAGCGAATTCAAAAATTCAACAGGATAGTTGAACGATTCATTTTAGAGTTTAAACTTTTTAAACAAATCAAAGTAAGCATAAATAACTTTTAAATGTCTAATATAAATGTATATGGATACCAAAAAACTGTATAATAATTAAAAAAACGTTATCCAGTGGACCAAATTGTGAATCTAAACCATCCTTGAATTCACATGAATACACACAAAAAAGAAGAATTATATATATAAAGATATAAATAACGTACAAAAAATGCCACGTCTTCGTGGACGAGGAAGAAATATTGGTCGACGGATTCGGAATTCACAATTACTCCAGAACCGACGGTTAAATAGATCGGCAGAAAACAATGAAAATGTAAGAAACCAGGATACAATCACACGTGCTAATGAAAATCAAGAGCAACGCAACGAACGCCTTCGAGCTAATCCATTGAGGCAAAGACTGGCCCGTCAACGAGTCACCGACACATTCAGTATACAGCGTTTGCAAGTATATCGCGCATTGACACGTGCATCATTTCATCGTCTTGCGTTTGAATATGAGTCGAATATCGACTATTCGTCACATTCACGAATTGTAATCGGTGCTATGACCAAACATTGCCAACACTGTCATGCACTCAAATACAAAGCTGAATCGGCCGGTTTCTGCTGCGCAGATCAGTTGAACAACTGGATCAATTCAGTTAGTTGTTCAATACCGTTTCAAACTGACTGCTAAACGACAACTATACAATCGTCATCAAAGCAGACAAAGTACCATCTGGGCAGCACGCGGGCCGATATAATGCACCGACTATTAATGAAGTTGCAGTTGTTATGGTTGGCGACGCATTTGAACGTCGAGATATACGAATACAACGCAGAGATAACACAGTGCCTACGATTGCAGACAGTCATCGCTCTTACGACGCTTTGCAATATCAATTGATATCTTTTTATCATTTAAAATGTAGTGCTTATAAGGATTTGAAGTAACATGAAAATATTTGTAACATAAGTAATACATGTGAACTTTTTGTAGTTCAAAAGAAAAAATCAATTCAAAAGGTTAAGTTGAATAACAACAAATATAACTCAGCTGAGCTACGAAAATTAATTGCAAGGGGAAACAACGTTCGCCGGGTCAGCTAGTATATATATAAATATATAGATTTAGAAGTAAATATATATATATAAATATATAGATTTAGAAGTAAATATATATATATAAATATAGAAGTAAATATATATATATAAATATAGAAGTAAATATATTTAGAAGTAAATATATATATATAAATATATAGATTTAGAAGTAAATATATCTTATATATATATTTCTTCTGTACGTGTGTTGACAGTGAACTCCTCCTAAACGGCTGAACCGATTTTGATGAAATTTTTTGTGTGTGTTCAAGTGGCTTCAAGGAAGGTTTAGATTCACAATTTGGCCCACTGGATAATGTCTTTTTAATTAATTTTTTATTTTTTGGTATCCATATACATTTATATTAGAAATTTAAAATTTATTCATGCTTACTTTGATTTGTTTAAAAAGTTTAAAATCTCTAAAATGAATCGTAAAACTGCCGTTGCATAGCTTAAGTGCATTTAAATTCCGCAGTATAATTATAGGTGAGTCAATTTTTAATCTTAAGTTATGTGGTGGTGTTCCTGGTAACTCCAGCGAATTCAAAAATTCAACAGGATAGTTGAACGATTCATTTTAGAGTGTAAACTTTTTAAACAAATCAAAGTAAGCATGAATAACTTTTAAATGTCTAATATAAATGTATATGGATACCTAAAAACTGGGTAATAATTAAAAAAACGTTATCCAGTGGACCAAATTGTGAATCTTAACCATCCTTGAATTCACATGAATACACACAAAAAAGAAGAATTATATATATAAAGATATAAATAACGTACAAAAAACAATGCCACGTCTTCGTGGACGAGGAAGAAATATTGGTCGACGGATTCGGAATTCACAATTACTCCAGAACCGTCGGTTAAATAGATCGGCAGAAAACAATGAAAATGTAAGAAACCAGGATACAATCACACGTGCTAATGAAAGTCAAGAGCAACGCAACGAACGCCTTCGAGCTAATGCATTGAGACAAAGACTGGCGCGTCAACGAGTCACCGACGTGAACAACGTCGTTTGCAAGTGTATCGGGCATTGACACGTGCATCATTTCATCGCCTTGCGTTTAAATATGAATCGGATATCGACTATTCGTCACATTCACGAATTGTAATCGGTGCTATGAACAAACAGTGCCAACACTGTCATGCACTCAAATACAAAGGTGAATCGGCCGATTTCTGCGGCGCATCTGGAAAAGTTGTATTGCAACCATTGAATTCGCCGCCAGAACCATTGAAAGCACTATTGGCTGGACCTACATCTCAATCTAAATTGTTTTTTCGTAAAATTCGCAAATTCAATTCGTGCTTTCAAGTGACATCATTTGGAACAACAAAAATCGTTCAGAATGAGAATGGTCGCAATTTTCAATCTTTAATGCCGATGCCCAATAACGATCCCAAATTTCTGTAAATCTACTTCATGGATGATGACAAGCACCAAATAAACGCACGTTGCCAGTACAACCATATCGAGCAGATGGAGGAGCAAGAAATTGTAGGTATTTTAGAACCGTTTTTAAAAAATCACAACCAGTTGGTCCAGTTGTTCAATACCGTTTCAAACAGACTGCTAAACGACAACTATACAAACCAGGAATGCTACCATATAACTTAAGATTAAAAATTGGCTCACCTATAATCATGCTGCGGTGAAATTATTTGCGAAATCTGACAGACTTACCAACACCGCGTTATCAAATCTCTGAATGGTTCCAGGCTCCTCGGGGAGGTATGCAGATCTGAGGTCAATAATTGCTTAGTCTGATGAAGTGATAAACAATAACCTTTTTTCATTTAAAATGTTGTGCTTATAAGGATTTGAAGTAACATGAAAATATTTGTAACATAAGTAATGCATGTGGACTTTTTGTAGATCAAAAGAAAAAATCAATTCAAAATAATTTTCGCATTAAAATGCTAAAGGTTAAGTTGAATAACAACAAATATTATAACTCAGCTGAGCCAGGAAAATTAATTGCAAGGGGAAACAACGTTCGCCGGGTCAGCTAGTATACTATATATACTTTATGTATCCATTACTTATTCAATTAATAAAAATAAAGATTTTATTAAATACTTACTTTGCAGTGCGTTTGTTAACAGCCTAGCTGTTGTTTGTTTACATTTTACATATAAAACATATGACAAATATTTAAAATTTTGGTCATTTCCTTTGTGAGAAATTTATTCTTAAATTTTGCATTCGAGAGTTTTCGATTTAAATAAAGTAATATATTTATAATGAGTTCATTCATATGAAAGCACTTTGTATGGTAAGTGATCCTCAACAACGACCTTAATAACAAAAACAAAATGAGCCTAAATGAGACTAGTGGAAACATAGTTAAAGTAATAAAGTATTAACCTTAAAATTTATTTGAATTAATCACATTTTTGATTTTAGTGCAGTTCTCTACGAATAATCTTTTCGCCCATCCATAAATCTATACCGTATACAAATTAAAGTTTTTTAGTTCTTCACCAACATGGCTATAACATGGCTTTTATATTTAACATATTGTTTTAATAATCTAGCCTTTTGGCATGCAAATTATCAAATACTTTATTCAGAATATTGTATCTAACTTATTCTCGGGCTTATCACGATAAGCTTGTTGGGTTTAATCACATTTGCCATACAAAATGCACACAAAATCTATAAATGTGTTACAAATGTGATTTGTTTGGGGGAAACCTAAATGAGAATCATCTTATAAAACTGTATATGCACTGAATCTGTTGTTTATATGAATTCACTAGATACTAAGCATTAAAAATGTCTGTTTTTATATTGTAAATTTATTGTATAATGGACCACTGCATTATCCAAGTGAATAAAATTAGTGAGATAAATGCACCGTTTAAAGAAGTGCTTACAGCTGAAAAGTTTTTAAGAAATCTGTGGCATATAAGTAGCCTGAGACTTAAGTAGCCTGAGAGGAGTATGTGCCTGTTTTTAAGAAATCTTTGACATATACCGACTTTAAGTATCCTTGCAGAAATATATGCCATTCTTAGGGTAGAATTTTCATGGTTAGTCCATGGCTTAGATGTTGAATCGTTATGATATATTAAATTGATATCTTGAGGCGCCTAATAAGGGCTTATAGTTGCCTACAAAAAACATTGACAAAAACAATTTCAATTCAATAACTTTTCTCCATTTTTTTATTTATTTTTCATTCATTTCTATACATTTTTAAAACCGGTTGACCACTTCTTGAAACACTTCTCAAAATTTGAGTTTTTATATTTGCAATTTTAAGATAATTTAAGAACAAATTACCATCTCATTATTGTCAAACTCCCTTCTCTCAAATTTTTCTTTACTCTTGGAAACCTTCAGTAATTACTCAGCGTTAAGTCTGGAGAGTATGGTGCTGAATGCATTTCTTTAATTCCTGAGAGCACGGTTGCCACTTGAAAATTTTTTCCTGTACCAAAATTGGTTTAAAAAGGTACTATTTCTGTAAAAAAGGTCCAAAATTTTTTTGGACCTTTTTGTTTTCTCGTTCTATATTTTTCATAGTGTTATAAATGAACAAAATATAAAATAGTGCAAAGTTGCATTTATAAAAAAAATTAATTGGAAATATCCACAATAAGGGTGGGTCGTCAAAAATGTACCATTTTTTGAACATGAGTACCAAACGAAAAAAAGTACCAATTTTGGTACTAAAGTACCATAAGTGGCAACCGTGCCTGAGAGCGCAATTTAGTTGCTAACTAAATGAGCTAACGCGATATTGTGATTCAGAAAGTATCGACGAAGTTCCTTATTTTGGTTTCGAGGAATAACAGTTACAATTATTTCTCCAGTGATGCAAATTTCTTTTGTTCATTACCTAGATCCTCTGTTTTCAAAATTTTTGGGAAAAGTTCTTTTTGAGATTTTAGCTCAAATTTAGTTGATTTTATCATGTACCCAATATGTTGGCTTAATATTCAGGATACACTCATAGCATTTCACCTCAATTTACTAGCAACCATTTACTAGGTTAAACGCGGGTTTTCAGCAATTGTATACTTCTCGAGAACTACGTTTTTATCATCAGTCAAAGATTTTGTGTAACCATTGTGAGTTTAGACCGCCACAGAAAAATGTCTGATCTGGAATCTTGGAATATGGAATATATTTAATATCTCTATGCTCTTACAATTATTGTTGGCCTATTAATTAAATTTAAGTTTTTAAAATCTTAAATATATAATCATAAATATATAAACAAATTAAATTTAATAATTGTCTTCTCTTGAATTCTCCTCTCTTAAATGACTACTATCTCTATTTCTCTCTGGTTTTATCTATGGCATGACTATCACTACTTCAGCTTAAAATACTTGGTGTGGTTAAAAAGTTCTCTAATGTAAATTATCATTAACGCGCATAATTAATTTAATTTGCCAAAATTGTGTGGTTTGGTTTGGTTGCCGATTTAGCAAAGATTTTTATCACAATTCTCTCTTCCTTACATGGCTCGCAACACGTTTCTGTCAATATTGTTGAATCGTACAAGCTCCTGCTTCACCTGTACTTGAGTGGTCCCACCTAAACTTCACTTAACCCTAAGCGCAGTTTAACGCTTGGTTTATCGTAAAAGGGTTAACGCTGCTTATCGTATTTGACTAATCCGTTGTAAACGCTGTAGTTGCTGTGCTCGTAGCGTTTTTTCGAGGCGCGTCATGCGATTAACAAATTCATTATACAATAGTTAACAGTTTTGTTGTTGTTTTTTTTAACATTATTTATTTTGTTTATTTTTTTTATTTTTTATTTTTTTGATATTTTACTCTGTATATTTGATTAAATACTTTTCTTTTATGCACAAAAATACATTGTTTAATAAATAAACTTACCACTTTGGTGTTTTGCAGTTTAGTACTTGTTAAGGTGCGAAGTTGTTGTATTTTTCGAGCGCTTGTTCTGGTGCTGACACAAGTGTTGGCAGCAGTCTAAGTTACATTCAAGGTACTTCATTTTAATTAGGAAGCAATTAAAACACTTCACGAGGAAAATACCACCAAATCATAAAAAATTAGGCACGAAAGTGGCAGTAATTTGTAGGCTGATGCGGAAAACATCACACTGTGGGGCGGTGTGATTATTATTTTGTATTTTGTAAAATATTTTTCCTACTAATGATATATATACAGTATCGTTTTCTATGAATTAATATAAAAAAAAATAAATAATTTTAATTATACAAGTTTGGGTCACGCAAAGAGATTTTTGTAATTCCTTAGATCAACATATTTTATGAAATTTACTGAACTAAATTTTTTTTTTTTTTGATTTAAGTCACCAAAAAATCAAATGAAAGTCCAAAAAGTAATAGTTAAAATAATAACTGGAACAA
>NC_051846.1:153865575-153867173 GCF_002237135.1 Teleopsis dalmanni | reverse complement strand
TTTAAGATTCTTCTTCTATTTACTTTCTTAAAAAAAATCATCGAGGTCATTAATTTTACCTTTTGGACTATTTCGGAAATAATTAAAAATAAGATAACCATTTCATTATTAATATCCCCTATGTCTATCCCGACATAGATCTATATCTATATATAAATCTGGTACTACGGATGTCAGGTTCCACAGCTTAGGCTGTTATGTTTAATTATGGTTGGCCCATTAATAGGATTATCCTGGTGGCTGTAGAATCAGTGTATTCATTACTTTAATTCGATAGGAGTAGCATTTTACAACCGTGTGCTTTGCCCAAAGAACTTCAGAGGTGTTAGATGGGCCTCGCGCCATCCCAAGGAGGAAAGATATAACAAAAATATAGTTTCAATTTGGCACAGAAGGAATTTTTTGGAATTCCAATTACAGCGTTTATCAATGCATTATACTGATACGAGTGCTGTGGTTGGTGTTGAGCCTTAATTGCACTTGTTCACAGTAAAACACTATTGTTCACATCTCTGTGAGTATTTTTAAATATTCCTGAAAATTATGCATATAAAACTTACGTCTGATAGGTCGTTCATCCCATTTGTGTTTTTGCATGGCACAAAAGTTTGGATGCTATCACAGAATGGAGCAGTACTTGGAGTTTTCGAAAGAAAAGTTCTTTGAAAGATCTTTGGTCCTCTGCGAGTTGGGGATAACTACCGCATTCGAATAAACCACGAGTTGTACCAGCTAGAGCACAAGTTTATCACAACATTGATATAATTAGCAAATTAACTTCCGGCAATCTCACTGGCTTATTCATGTCGTGAGAATGCATGTAGACGCTTCAGCAAAAAATGGTACTTGAAACGATAGTTAGAGAAAGAAAGCATAGAGGTAGATTGTGTCTCCAAAGCAGAGATCAAGTTGTGGGAGTACTAACCGCGCTTGATTTAGAGAAGACTGGAAGAGGTGCAGGTGCAGCAGAGACGTCAAAACAAAACCCGCTAATGGGTTGTTATGTATGAGGCACAAGCCGTAGGAAAAATTACTTCTTATATTAAAAATATATAAAGATAGGATATATAAATGTACACTGAGAGAAAAATCACGTATTAGCTTTTATAACATTTGTAGTAAAATTAACATTTGTTCAGAACGATATAATAATCATAGAATAACATGTGGAATTAATAATAAAATACCTACATACAAACTATATATTTTATTTATATTTGCCGGTGCATGTTAGAAAATGTAGTTCTAAAAGTTTTAATAAAGTTTGAATATTAAAAAAGAGGTTTTTTTCGAACAGTAGTGAAATACAACAAAAAAAATTCATTTTTATATTATTTTCAGTAATTAAATTTTTGGCTGTTTCAAGTATTGCCAAATACCCATCATCAGTGGGCTTGTAAATAAATCTTGTATTTACTTATTCATAAATAATTTTTTGAAACTGCAATTACCAGGAATCGAACTGGTGTACTGCCAAATTTGAAGCTCAGAGTCAGTGCTTCTTAAAAAACTGACCCAAAGCCATACTTAACTTTTATGTTCGCACATTTTTCTGAACTTTAGTTAATTTGCTGTGGAAGTTTTATTAACAAATTCAC
>NC_051846.1:153859981-153865475 GCF_002237135.1 Teleopsis dalmanni | reverse complement strand
TTAAAATACCCGCCAACAAAAGAAGAAAAAAGTTTTAAATAAAAAAAAATTTCCCATTGCCGGTTAAATTTAAATTTCATTTCGTAGTTCATGCATTTGTTGTTGTTGCTGCTCTGCCCGTTTATACGTATCCAGTTATTTGCATGCAAATGTGCTGAACCAATTGCTGCAACTCTTCCATTCATGCACAAAACAAAAACAAACCAATAACAAAGCCAATAACAAACACAAGCAAATACAACAACCAGCAGTGAAATATTCAAGCGCCCGCATTAACGAACGCAAAGTGAAATGTGAAAAATCACTAACAAACGATTTTGTACCTCGGCACTCAAACCTGAAATAGCCATCGAGCAAAATCTAGAAAATTATGCAAATAAATGGATGCAAATGCCCATCCATAGCAAAAAAGCTATAAACGGAAATGCACATGAAGAAATACGGATTAAAGATTTTGTTTTTGTTTTGTATTTGCATTGCAACTTTTTCTTGGCTGTCGAAATAAAATAAAAACATATTCTTTAAACTGTTAATGGGTGGTGGTTTATTTATAACTTATCCTTCATTTAATATGCAAAAATAAAGAATTTAAAGTATGTAATTATTTCAATAATTAAATATTGCATCCATTTTATACCGATAAAAATATTATAAAAATATTATAATAAAGTTATAATTAATTAAATATTATTATGAAATTAAATGAATTAACTAATGTCGTTTTCGATTCGCTCATGCCACATTTGATTCATTTTTGAGAATTTTTTGTAAATCAGAATTAATTATTTTACTTACGATGCCTGCTACACTTAATGAATTCAGCAGATTAAAAATTCTGCTTGACCGTGTGAGTGTGTAGAAAAGCAAAAGAAACATCTTAAGAAGTGAACTAAAATTTATTTGAGTATTCACAAATTATATATATAATTTTTTTTTTATTTCAGCTGTTCATTGTTCCATTTTAGCATTGAGAGTAAAATTCCTATGTAAATATAATATTATTATTATCATAATTATGGAAAATGGATAGCACACTACAATCTAAAAGATCTATTGTCCCCTTAGTTAAATTAAAGTGTTTTTCCAAGTTCATTTTCTTTAATGAAAGACAAAATAGAGCCTATCTTTACTAGTCTTAAATCCTTATGTTCCATGTAAAACCTTCCTAGGTGTTTCTTTCTCTTGTTCATCAGTGCCAGACATTTCCCTAGCACATAGTGTGCGATTTTTCTCTCTTCTCTATATTATCTGCAGTCTAAATTGGATTGGATGCTTAACTTTGTTAGGTGATTCCTTAATCGACAGGGACCGGTTAGTAATTCCGTAATATTTCTTCGGTAATTCTTCATTTGTTCTATGTAATCCTGGAAGCGTTTTAGGTTGTAAGCCCTAAAAGCATTTTAGGTTGTTATAGACTTGGTAGCTTTTCCCAATTTAGTTCTCTTTCTTTTGCGCCATTCAAAAGAATGGATAGAGTTCCTTTGTCTAGACAGCAGAAATGTTATATTATTATTAATAATATTATTACTATTATTGAACCATCTCCGTTTGAGTTTGTATGCTATTTCATTGTCTTGTATACCAGCATGTCCCGGAATCAATATAAAAGTTATATAGATAATATCAAAAAATGATAAGAATAGTATGCATATATCGGATTTATCACTTATTAACTGCAACCAATCATGAGTGAAATTTCAATGCACTGAATGCAATAAACTGTGCGAAAACTGTTATAAAAACTAATTTTAATTCCAAATTGTACTTAATCGAACGTGTTTAAGATAATCGCAACATTATTTGACAATCGAACATGTTAAGGATGATCGCAACATTATTTGACAGTTATGTATATGATACTTCGAAAAGAACCCTTAATATAATATATGACGAAAACAATGAAAACAGTGAACAGTTACAAGAGGTTAGACAACGCAACGCTAATAGATCCATGGAATGTAAACCATCCAGTACTGAAGAAATATACGAGGCAATTCTATCTCTAAAATCAGGCAAAGCATCGGAACACTACAACTTACTTGCAGTAGTTTTTAAAGTAATACCGGAAACAATGTTTGGAAAATTACATCCTCTGTTTGTTAAGGTATGGAATACGAAATGTATTCCAGAGGAATGGAAAGAAGCTATCCTAGTCAAGATCCCTAAAAACGGAGACGGGAAAAAATACTCTAATTGGAGAGGTATCTTTTTGCTGTCAACAATAAACAAAATATTCACGAAGATTATCTTAAACCACATCATTGAGAGACTTAATAATTTACTCCGGCAGAATCAAGCGTCGTTTCGCGGTGTCTGTCAGGCATAAATCATACAAACACTATAAGAATACTTAATGAGCAGTCGGCAAAACTCAACATCAGTATATATCTCACCTTTATTGACTTTGAAAATGCATTCGATGCTCTAAAACGCGAATACGTGTGGAAGATTCTTGAAGCTAGAGGTGTCCCACTTAAAATCGTCAATATTATTAAAAGCAGCTATGAAGGAGCTACATGCAGAGTGTACTTTTATTTTAATGAAGTACACAGTTTGAGTATATTTTAGCTACTGATTTTATTTCAAATAATGTTGTGTTTTTATACAAAAATATTTTAAGACTAATTTCTACATCAAGGTTAAAATAATATAATTTTAATGGACTGTAATTGTTTGTTAAAAAAGGTTAAAAAGGTTAAAAAAGGACGGAAGTCCCAACACTAGGGATTTTCCTCCTATTGTTTTTATGAATATATTTTATTTAAATACGGATGCTCAAAAATGTTACTATTTATCTATATTCTAAGAATTTATGTGATAATATAAACTATAGTAATTAAATATATGGTATAAATTCATGTTCATGATTGAACATTCTGCCGGAGGTCAAACTCATGTTCGTGATTGAACATTCTGCCGGGGGCCATAATAAAATTTTAATCATAATTATTTAATATGATTATGTTGTAGTAGTTGTATCGCCTCCTTCATGTCTGACGCCGTCATCATATATATATAAGGTATTTTTCCTTCCATTTTTCCCAAAGCTTCCAATACTTATGCTTGAGAATTACTTCGAACTGCCACTGAACTGGAACTGCATACAATTCTGTAAAGATATTATTTAATGTTTGTGCCGTACAAAATCCTCCGTAGTAAGGAGTTCCGGGGCCAAAAAACAGATATAAAACATAATTTGTGTTGAACAAAATTTTTAGATTCATTATTTGTAAATTTGTTTTTGAAATTATTAAATTATTATTTAATTCAAATTTGCCTTCATGGTTATTGGTATCCCCTGATATACCTAGAAGTTCATCTTCTTCGGATTCCTTTTCGTTGTAATTTTTATTATTAATATTCTCATTGAATATTTCTTCAGGTGCTTCAGCTTCGATTTTAACGCTTTTACTGAGTGTGTCTTCAGGATCTTCAATTTTGAGTTGCGTTTTCAAACCATAGACTTGTTCTTCCAGCAATAGCTTATCACCTATCAGTTCATGCAAACATTTGTTTTTGTCACGCAAGAACTCTACGTCTTTTTCAATATCAGGAAAGCTTGATAGGCGTGCCTGGTTATTCTTCGTTATATCTTTCCAATCCTCATATGAAGCGATTTGACTTTCCAAATCTTTTATTTTTGATTTTGCATCACCCGCTAATACTTTTCCAATTCCATATAATTCTGTATTGATTTTAACTCGTGGCTTTTGCAATATCTGAGCAGCTTCTTCGCTAATGAATGTTGTCTGAGATTCTTGATCAATTAATGCCTTTGCCTCTCCCTGTTGATTTTTTATACATACTTGCGCTGTTGCCAATAACACATCTTTTGCTGTATTTACGCAATTTGCCATTACCGAATCTTTATGCAGCGTTGTATGATGTGCTCGCCCACATTTAATACAGGATTTTTTATTTTCACATATCGTTTTATTCGTAAACGGGTGCTTTAAACATTTAAAGCAAGTTCTCGATGACCTTCCCCATACATTTCGATCAGCTACTGATAGGGCTAAATAATTTCGGCAATTGTCTGTTGCATGTCCTCCTTTTTTACAATACAGACATATGATATTTTCTGTCAGGAGGGATACCTTTTGCGATGGCTGTCTGTAGCTGCTGTAATTATTATGTTGTTTTTTGCTATTGGCTGCTTCTAAACTTCTATATAGCTGTTCTAGGAATTGTAAAACATCGTCTAGCGCTTGTATCTCTTTCGTTCTTCTTGTTATTTGTTCATACGCAAGCAGCCCTTCCTTGTCCATTTTGCGCATTATTATACGTGCTATGACGGAATCCGCGTGTTCGATTCCAATGTTCATAGCTGATAATGCTTGCATACATTCGTTTGTTGTATGCCATAACGATTTTACGCTGGATGCGTTACTGCTGTTTATTTGTGGTTGATCTAATATCTTGTCAATTAGGGACTGGAACAACACTCGTTTGTTACTGAATCGCTGATTTAAAATTTCCCATGCTGCCTCGTAGTTGTTTTCGGATACTGGCAAATGTTTTATTGCAGTAAGAGCATCACTTCTAAGGAGTGACTTTAGATGATACATTTTTTCTACCTTAGATACTTCAGTGTTTTCGTGTACTATTTTTTCATACAATTCCTTGAATGATTGCCAGTCTTCAACATTGCCGTTAAATAATGGAATCTTGATCTCTGCTAATTTAACTGACCTTTTTGTTACAGCAAACTTTTTTATTTTATTTAGTAATTTAACTTCGTATTCACGATGCCACTCTTCAATATCATCTTTTTCTATAAACAGTTCTTCAGAATGTACATTGTATTTAATTCGCAACCTTATATAATAGTTTTGTATTATATCTATTTGCTTTTGCCAGCTTTCTCTTTCTCTTATAAGCTCCTGTTCTTCTTCTTGCATTAGTCCCATTATAAACCTTGTTTTTAATTTCTGAATTGATCTTTTAATTTCGAACATTAACGTGTTTGTTTCTTGGGACCATTTTTCTTCCTTCTTGTCCTTATTTGATTCGGTTTCGTGGTTCTTATCCAGCGGTATTTCTTTTATTATTTCTTCGGTATTTGATATTTCTGACTCCGCAGCTAATTTTGTACATATTGTTTTATCTAGCTCGTTAACCAATTCTTCCATCATTTCGTATGAATTTGCCTCGAAATAGACGTCATCTTTGGGTCCATGATTTTTTAATATCGTCCCATGGTTTTCTTGAAACTCCTTCCATAAATGCTGTAATCTATTTCTTTGTTCTTTCAATGATGCGCTTCTCATCTCACGTTTCGAGATGCTACTTTCAATTGCTTCTATTGCAGCTTTTACAATATTTTGTTTTTGATACAGCTTCGTTCTTGCATCCATTTTGTTGCTTGTTGTTTTGCCGTTCTATTGCTGCTACAATGCTTTTTATGCAATTGTTTAGTCCTAATACTGTTTTTAATATTTTATAGTTCCTTGCCACTGGATGTACTGATTTATTATTGTAGTACACTGATATA
>NC_051846.1:153851941-153859881 GCF_002237135.1 Teleopsis dalmanni | reverse complement strand
AAAAATTGCCTACTTTTAGGTTTAAAATATATATGGAGCAGGAGGATGGGTTAAAAAAGCACCCAAACAAGTCAGTTGAATAAACACACACACACATACATTCATATTTATAATGCAAAAAGGCAGCAATACAAATGCGCGACACATAAACACAATCAAAAATCAATGACATTGTCACGACGACTTTTGTCTTTAGAAAATCCTTTTTTCCTTGCCTATAGCAAGACAAGCATATTAGCCAACAACAACGTCAATACAAAATTTTAACCCTTTATTTCTAATTATTGTTTTTTGTTAGAAATTTTGTTGTTATTGATGTTGCTGTAGTTATGTTGCCAGCATATTTTCTCTCTACATAGATATATGTATATATTTTAAAATTTTTCTACCCGAATGAATTTTAATTCCTTTGACGGCTTTGGTTTTAAAGGTTTCGGTTTCTCTCTATAACTTTTACTTCAGTATAAACGCATCTTTTTTTTTTTTTGATATTCAGTGTTTGAAAAGTTAATTTTTCAAAGTGTGCTGCAAATATGTGAGATCTCCACTTGTGCTTTCTAAGGATTTGGCGACTTTTTATTTGCTGTAGCAATGATGCACGTTGCATTTAATATAAGTGTGCGCTTACTTATTTTTCCCAGTGTATAGTATAGGCGTGAGTGCAGGTTTTTGTGTGAGTTTGGTGTAGTGAGGGTTTGATTGTTTGCAATTTTTTTTATTTATTTTGCAGTTGAGTAGCGCTGCAATGCGCTGGTATGTGTTAAGTTCGATTTCTAAGCTTCAATTGAAGCTTCACTTCTGCTTACTTCTCTACTCCTTGTTGCCACTGCTGTTGCTACCAATATTGTTGCTTTGTATTGTCTAAAGAAGTCAACCCTTTTTTTATTATTTGCTATAAATTAAAAACTTTTTTTGTTGTTTTTCGAATACAAAAACAAAGACACACGTACTTGAGCTTTAGACGTCAGCGTCAATAGCGTCGTCTTTTGTGCTTCCTGCTTGTTATTAGTGTCGTATGTGTATTATTGTTGTTGTTGCTGTTGAGATATTGTTTTTGTAATTTTTGTTAAATTTTATGCGGGAGTATGTATGCGTGCGTGCGTACGTACGTATGTCATACACTACCTACCCACCGCTGTTTGGCCAATACTTGAATGAGGTTTGAGTGGCTGCTTGGCAATTTTGTTAATTACAAATCGGTTGCTTTTGAACAATTTATTTATTTGTACATTTATACATATAACTATATATATAAATATAGGTATATATATATATAGCAGAATAAAGATATACATGTCGTTTTCGTATCTTTTTAGCATATCATAAAAATGACTTCAACAATTTTTTTCCTGCGTTGCTGTTGTTACTCAAGAGGGTTGCTTTTTAGCATTTTTGGTGCTTTTTTTTTGGTACTTTTTGACCACTCGTTACATATAGTATCCTTTATATATCACAGATCTTTTAGCTTAGATTAATAAAAATATGAAATATTCTTACATATTTGTAATATACGAAATATTTTTTTTTTTATTAAAATTATGTGGTTGAGTTTTGGATGATGTGTGGGCAGCTTCAAAATGCCAATGTCCAAATTTTTCTTTTTTTTTGGACAACTTCGTCGTTGTTGTTGGCATATTTGTAAAATGTCAGTTGTTGTTTCGATACAAAAAAGTAATACATTTTGTTTTTTATGTGGTGTAGAAAAAGGATTTTTAATAAATTTGTTACTGATTTGGTTGCTTTGTTAATTTTGTTTAGGTAGTATGAGGATTTTAAGGATATCGTATATATTCAGGTCTGCACAAAGATAAAAGCAATTGCAAATAAATCAATGATTTGCGCATTTATGTGATTTCTGCTAAAAAAGGATGTACATTTTGTTTTTATTAATGAATATGCAAGGGTATATATATATTTTTTTTAAGAATTTATTTGGAATCATAAAATAATTTTTAATATATACATTTGCAATTATTGCTTTCACTTCAGTGCACAGCAGACAGTTAAAAACTTTGATCGTTAGGGGAATTTAAAAATAAGTATTTTTTAGTATTAATATATTAATAAACTCTTGAAGGAATGAGTCAATTTTTATAAGAAAGAAGAGGTAAGAAAAATTTAAGTCATTTCAGATTATGAGCACAGGTTGTTTTTGGAATTAATAATGGCAATCCATTTTAAACCAACTTAATAGAATTAAGAATTAAATACTTGTGTTATAATAGTGATCTTTAAAAAGTTTATTTTTATTTTTTTTTATATATTTTTCGTACACACACATACACAAATAGTTATGTTACAAATTAATAATATGTTAACAGCATACAAATTTTCAGTAATTCATTTGCAGTGTGTAGTTAATAATTCAACGAATGTTGTTCGTAAAAATAAATTTCCTTAGCACACAAGACAACATCGTTGTTGTTGCAAATTTAATGTTTTTGGTGTATCATTTTCAAATTATGCATTTGGAACAATATGGCTGCGTTTTTATGTGACTAATTTTAACTCAAATGTATAAACTACATAAGGAAGTATTATATACAATAAAAAAAAAATCCAAAGACGAGCTTTGGAAATGCTAGCGAAGAACAAAGTAATAGATGAATAAAACTGCAGTTATACTTAAAAATTTTTAAGGAAAACTTATACCCATATAAGTTTTTTAATCTGTAAAAGATTATTGAAAATGATTATAAATTCGTGATTAGAATTTTAAAAAGAAATAAAAACAATAAATTAATGACTTTTAAATGAAACAAAAATATTTTATAATAAATATCATAGTTTTGTATATAATAATAGTGTTTACTAAATCTAAAATTTTGATTTTAAATAATATTTTTATAAAAATAAAAATAATACAAAATAACTTCTAGTTAAAAATTTCAAGGTTTTTCAATTTAATACTGGGTAACATAATCACTGTTACTACTATATAAATTTTTATACACAATTGTACCTCTGAGTATATTCACCGTACTGACTCTGAGTGCAATGAAAAAATATTTCATATTGGCATCTCTTCATAAGCAACAACAACAAAAACAACAATCACAATAAAATTATTTATATATACCCAAGTTGGCAATTGTCTATACAAAGAAGGATATGCAAATATGTAAAATATAATATAAAAAAAAAATAACAAAAAAAAAATGTTCATAAAAAACTGTTTTCTTCCTAGTACTTTTTTTTTCATATTTCGTGCTTATTATTTTATGATTTTTCGCATATGGTAAGCATAATTCCTTAGTGTATTCGCTTGTATAAGCTACTATGGAATTATTCAAAAGGTAGTGTATGAATGTCCTTTTGTCTAATATGACATTTCCGATATGTACAGTACAAATTTTGTACAATAAAAATAAAAATATTAAAAATATATGTATCAGAGTTGGATTTACTATTATTTATTTATATGTTGGAAATGTTAAAATTTTTATAATTTTTTAATTTTTTGTTAAATGCTAATGAAATACCTCATTAAAATATTTCGTGGGTTTTAAAGGAAGTTAAGTGTTTAAAAAAAATTTTTTGATGAAGAAGAAAATAAAAATATACAAAAAAGTTTTGTATGAAAAAACGCAAATGATGGTAAAATTTAGCTGACAAAAGACAGTGGTAAAGATACCATAGTACCATAGATACCATTAATATGCTCAAGAAAGTTTTTCTATATGAATGTTTGAAGCTTCTACAGGTTCGAAACGTACAGCATGGGATTAGTTTATGGATCGATTTGAAGCAATGCGAACTATTGCTAAAAATTCGCCTATGGTTAAAGGCGACTATATCAAAATTCGAAATTTTTCTGTAAACAATAAAATTTAATATATTTTTTAAAAAAAAATGCAGTGTTTTGGTTAGTCAATATTTAAATCCCAAACTTTTTTTTTACAAAATTGTTTCCATATTCAATAAAATTTAAGATTATTTAAAAAATATAACATTCTATCTGAACTAAATAAAACATTTTTATATACAAATTATAGTATAAAATCATATATATCGGCATATTACTATAATGAGCCTGTACAGAACGTATAGAAAAGTAACGCATACGTCATGAAGTCATGAAAAAGTATGAAAAACGATTATTTTTAAAGAATAAAGTATTTAACTAATACATACATATATATAATATAATACATACATACATTTTTCAAATATTTTATTTGAATTGCTTTGTGCGAGAGTCCTTTTGGAAATTTAAACTAATTCAATTAACTTCAACTTTATCCACAAAAACTACTGTTTCAACTGCATACACTTGTATCCTTGATATTTTTAAGCTTTATATTAATATTGTATCCTTTTTTATTGGCAAAATTTTTGACAACTTCACTGTGCATACATCTTTTATAATAAAAATAAATATTTTCTATATATTCAACTAGAGTCGATGTCTGCAAATTTTGTTACTAACTAAATTACATACAAAATATATGGGAAGCGGTTATAAATATGTTGTAACAATAACAAAAACAACAAAAACAAATAATAGCAACAACAACAAATAATAGTAGCAAAAACAACAATAAATAAATGTTAAAAATTTGAGTGCACTTAAGAAACAAGTTGTGGCTTATACTTTTTTTTTTGCAGTGTATGTATAGCTGTTAGCTATTATTGAATATAATTTGAACATTAAACCATACCTCAATGCATATATATATAATATGTATATAAATTTATATGTTGTTGTATAAAATTTCATATTTGTTGAAAATTTATGAATTACTTTTTGATTGCGGTTGGTGCGTCTCCTTTTTCACTTTTTGTGCTTCAATAGAATGAATGCTCCGTGATTGTTTAGTTTTTTATTTTAATTCTTTATTTTGATTTAAAAGTTATTTGGCATTTTGGTTATTGAAATTTTGCGTTTTGGTAGTTGCTGTACAGAAATTTGCATTAGATATTTTATAAATCAAAAGTAAGCAGACAGTTCAGTTCGACAATTTTACCAAATAATTTTGAGTGTTTGAAGTGTGGGGTACTCAGATACATTTGCGAAGAAACAAATTGTAGCTATATTAAATTATTTTCTATTAATTTTAAATTTAAGTAAAAATGTATTTTTTATATTTTTGCATAGAGCTTTTTCTAAAATATACAAATAAATCTCAGTCAGTGATAAGTTTGCAACACAAAAGTGCAATTAACCCTTATAGATGGTTTGTTTGATATACCGTCTTTTTTAATTAAACAATCCTTTTCCGTTTTTTCTAATTCGTTAAACTTTTGCTAACAATTGTTTGCCAAAAAAAAAAAAAGATTTAATAATAATAAAGGTACACTAAATACAAAAGAGAAATATTACAAAAAAATAAAAAAAAAATTAAGAACAAAAATTTCATTTCTATTTGCTAATAAATAAAAATTGGTTCAAAATAAAGATTCATAACTCAAACCTATGACTTGTAATAAAAATATTACTCCTGCCAACATTAATCCTTTTTTGGGTTTCTGTTTCATAACAGCAAACATGTTTATTGATATGATATCGCGTGGTACCTTTTTTCCATGTGTAAATTTTGCAAATAAAAATACTCATCAGCAATAGCGAAAAATACAACAAGAACAACAAACAACAATCAGCAAAAAGATATATAAAATTGACAAAAGTATAGTAGGTACAACCAAATAAAAATAAAATAGGAAGAAAAAAAATTATATATCATAATCAAAAAACGTTAAAATCATAGTCTAGACAATAATTTATGAGAAGGATATGACGAGTGGATCGTTTCCTCAGCTATATTATAGAAATATGCAGTTAGATATGAAGAACAGCAAACAAACCAACAACAAAAAAAAAAAAAATACCGCATACATATAAATAAAAATATGAATTTGAGTAAAATCGCTGTTACTTCTTCTAAGTGGCAAACAACAAAAAACGCCAGCACAAAATATTGTCCTTTTTTCGCTGCTCATATCTTTTTTTCAACGTACCTAAATAATTTTCTTTTTTTTCATATTTAACACGCTGATATCTTTGGGTACAAAGTAACACCCTCTCTAACTCACACTTAAAGATTTGTACCTATTTTAAGCACAAAAATAACTCATACGTGCCGTGGACCCTTATAGATATGTGCGCGCTTTACGCTGTCTCGTTGCTTTGCCATTTCTAATGGATATCCTTCCTATTTGCGTTGATTATTCTTTTGTCAAGTGGTGGACTCCTGAACTTCTGGACGATAAAAATCCATATTTCACAAAAAAAAATAGCATTGAGCTACCAGTGAATATTATAAAATTGTAAATTTCGGCAAAGATGGTAACAATTTATTTGGTGTTTTTTTTTTTTTGCTTTTTGAAGGTAACAAAAAGTCAAAATTCATGCATAAAGCTTACATTTATTTATTATAAGCAAAAACAATGGCATCAAAGTCATCTTCCTATTGTGTATTTTTTCGACTTATTATTGTTTTTGTTACTTTCGTGGTTTTTAGTAAAAAGTCTAGGTACAAAATATGCTACTGCTTAGAGATACGTAGATACAAGTACGTCTACAACATATGAAATGAAGTTTGTAATCCTTTGCTGTCTCGTAACAAACGTACAAGGACTTTTTTATTTCCATACTCATTTTTTTTTTAATTTCTATTTTTTAAGTTACTATATTTTGATTTCAATTGTTGCAAGTTTTTTTTTTTTGCATTACTGAGTAGTACTTATGTCTTATTTTTCTATACTTTTAATTTTTCTGTTTTCTATTCTATCAGGATTGACTTATGAATTTCTGATACTCTACCTTTGTGGTGACATAAGTGGTTTTCCTTGCTTAAATATTGAAGGAAAAAATGGAAGCATTAATTGACAATGATTTTGAAATTTTATTTTTCAACAAAAATACAATCAAGAATGAAGTAGTGTTTTATATAGTAAAATTCCAAATATTGAGTTTATGAAAAAAATAACAAGAATATTTGAGAATAAACGCATTAGAGTATATTGTATTATAATTAATAAAAAATTAATTATTAAAATTATTTCAAATTATGAAGCATATATGAAAATGTATGCACCAGTTAAAAATTAAAATTTTAAACAAATACTTTCCAAATTTATAAAGCTTAAAGACCTCACTGACTGCAGGGTGCATTTGCGCTGAAACTACTGCACTTTGAGTGTTGGTTAAAATTCTATTAAGGGTTGACCTAAAAATACGCTTTAAAAAATAATAATAATAAATACTTGATATTATTGCCTTATAATAAGAGGTTTAAGTACTTCATAAGACATGAAGTTCTATTTGGTATCGTTAGAGATTAATAGGTCTTCCCGGTAGCTAAATTAACTTCTTGATAAGTATGCTTCAAATATTATTATCTACTTTAAAAAGTCTTTAATAAATTCTTAGTGTTTCTGTCTTGCAAATAGAGATCTAAGTATTTCATAAATTCGCGAAAATGTCAGCAACTTCATAGAGGTTAAGTTCTATCTGGTATCGCTAGGGATTAATAGCTCTTATCGGTTGGGAACTAACGTATGTTTTAAATCCTATTTTCTAACTTAAAAGGTCTTTAATAAATTCTTTGATTTCTCTTTTGCAAATAGAGGTCTAAGTATTTTATAAATTTCCGAAAATAACATCTTCTTAGAGGTTGAGTTCAATCTAGTATTGCTAGTGATTAATAACTCTTATCGGTAGCCAACGAATGTATGTTTCTTATTTTCTAACTTAAAAGGTCTTTAATAAGTTCTTTGATTTCTCTCTTGTAAATAGAGGTCTAAGTATTTCATAAATTCGCGTAAATGTCAACAACTTCATAGAGGTTAAGTTCTATCTAGTATCGCTAGGGATTATTAGCTCTTACTGGTAGCTAAATTAACTTTTGATTAGTATGTTTTAAATATTCTGTATTCTATATTTATTAATAATTAATAATACAATAATCTTGGGTGAGAGAAAAGTGCTTGACATATTA
>NC_051846.1:153840899-153851841 GCF_002237135.1 Teleopsis dalmanni | reverse complement strand
GAAACGCACTTAAGTAAGTGATACTCATCTTGAACGTTTCACACATTGCGGTGCGGTAAAACGAAACCAAGCTAACAGATTCGCAGATATATATATATGCACTTACATGATGCACTCACATGTGAAAAGGCATATAAATCTAGACGCTGTTAAAACTGACAGTTAATCCAAATGCATAGAAATGCTGTGCATCCTTTCAACTTTGGAGCTTTGGTACAGTACCAGAGCAATGAGTTTCGAATCGGTGGGGCTTACTTGGGTTTAGTTAACGTTGTTTTTGTATCTTTTTGCGCTCAAAGAAGTTGTTGCATTTAATAGCAAATGATAATGATTGATGCTAAAAAATGTAGGAAACTTTAGCTCAGTTTGGCTTAGAGTTTGGGGCGCCAAGTAGAACGTTTATTGTTTGTTATTTGCTTTTTTTCTTTGGATAACTCAAATTGTTGCTTTCTATTGGGTTTTAGATGCTATTCTTATTCCTGCTAGAAGTTGGAGAGATTTCTTTCTATTTTTGTTTTTCAAGTGAAGAGTTTAAGTTAGTGAGAGACTATGATGGATTTATTTTTATCTACTCATCCATTGTTGCTATGCTTGCATATTGCACCCTTTCAACCTTTTGTTCGCACTTTAACTGTAGATTTATGCGCAGGTTGAGATACTTTTTTGCTTTTATATTTAAGTTAAGCAATAGGCAATCATTCAATGTAGTTCTTTATATGAGTGTTGGTATATACGGTATCTATGTGTTTATACTATTCAAAAGCTGTTATAGTTCTTTCTTTCTAATTTCGCTTAGTTGTCTAATGAACGTTTATACGCATATGTGCCAAGCGAACATTTTATTTGTATGTCAGTAAATAATTTATTTTAGCTTAAATATTTACATTAAAGAAATTAAAAAAATTTCTTTAGAAATACTATACTATTACTAATAATACTAATAATGTTTTTTTTTTCTGAAATTTTTTTAAAGTATTTTTCCTATCATTTTAATAGAGGTCTTGTTTTGTTATATAAAGAATAAAGACACAAATAGGTATTTTATGCAGTATGAAAACGCGAATTAGAGTTTATTTTTCTTAGAATTATTTACTTTCAAACATTTGTTTTGAAAATAATAAAAGTTTGTTAGAAAAGCTGGTTATTTATAATATACTGAAATAAATAGAGTAGAAGATATGACACTAATATTATATTAAATAATGGCAGTTTGTAAATGGAGTACATTAAAGCCATTAAAACTAACTATCTAAGAAACTATCTAAAATGACTTAAACAAAATTAATTTTTTATTAATCATCAATTAACTAATGAACCACGCTGCCACCTGTCTACCATCGACCAACTAACGGCACTAAAATGTGAATAGAAGTAATCAGGTCACTAAAGATTTTTAATGGGTATTTAAGTGACATATACAGTATCTACAGTCTTAATTTAACTGAAGCTTCAGTTGTTAAACGAATAATTGTACGATACTTAAACATTGATTTAAACCACATTTAATCACTAAATATGGTTTGATTAAATTAATTATATGGCAGCTAATCATTGATTTAATCAGGCCTTGCGTCATGTGCAGATTCAGTTACTAAATCAGTATAGTATACTGAATGTATATTAATTTAGCGTAGCTAATTATTGATTCAACCTAGTCTTCTGCTATTTATAGATGCCAACTATTTTAAGTAACTAAATATATGATTTGGTTAACTACTACATAAGGTAGCTAATCATTGATTTAAACGGATATTGAACCAAATACTGTTACAGTTACGGAATAAATAAAAAGATAGGGCACTTAATTCTTAACTCAACCACGTATTTTGCTCTATGATGGCTTAGTGGACTGAAGTAAACAACAGCTAATCAATAATTTAACCGGTTTTTATGTCACGCATAGATTTAATTACAGAATAAATAAAAATATAGGATAGCTATACAGATTTAACCGACCCTTAGGCCGATGACAACCACATTCAAACTGACAACCTGAATGTTATCAGTTAACCTGATTGAACTATTATGTCTGTTTGAAAAATACTGTATATTTTTATATTGAAACCATATTCTGAAGTTAATGGATGCGGTTGTAATATGCATGGGACATTACCACATTATTAGAAATATCAACAAATATGTAGGGTACATATAAAAACATAGTTTGCTCTGGCTATTATTCTACATGTAATAAATAGATATTCATCAAAAATATTTCTAAAATGATTCAGTTATATTTAGCTTAATTTATTATAAAAAAACTGTCAACTAATTTAATAAAATACAATTATAAACAATATTTCCATCGCATGCATTTATTCAATACACAAAATATTAAACAAGAATAAACACTTATTCCACATTGTTTATTATTCACATTAAACGTATTAATATTAAATATTCAATGCATATTACATTTAAAAACCATCATAAAAATTAGCTTATTAAAAAAATATTAATTTTGGTATTAAATTTCATTTTCATTTTTCTACAAATGTCAAAAACTGCATGACTGATCGATTGTGCCTACTCATCTGCTCATCCACTCATCTATGTATATCATTGTCATAATTTTTAATTAAATGTATAGTCACAACTCAAACCAACACCAACAACAATATATCAATATAATATTTCATTTACTAAGAGATAACCACAAAATTTAGCTACTTTGAAATTGTGTTGATCTACAGTTGATCTCAGTACAATGACAACAATACAAAGACGATCGCCTGCAACATTTTTGAACCCAATACCGTGCTGTTGCTCTTGCTCTTGCGCGTGTCTTAATCAATATGATTGACCAAGCAATGTGAAACCCTATGCTTCAACTATTAACACTGCCACATTGAGTAAAAAATTGAATTGATCACTCAACTCAACTGTCAAATTTTCATAGCCAATCGGTAATTTGACAGTCTATCTTAAGTAGTCCATCAATATTTAAAGTTATTAATTGGCGCCAGTAACTACTACTATTAATTACTATATATGCATATGCATATACATATATATAACAGTTTTAGGTGTATGATCAGTTGACCATCGATCGATTGACTGACTGACTGACTGACTGGATCGCTATTGTCTATCAAATTTTTTTTTTCACATTTGATTTACTTTTAATATTTTACTATTGATGCGGGGTGAACTGTTGAAATTATTTTTGGTTTCTAAATTTTGAAATGAAACTAATTATAATTTATAGTTTTTTTTTTTGGTTGTTTTTAGTCAAGTTTAGATTGTTTCTTTACAATAAAAAAAGTCCAAACGCACCGTTCCAAAGAAAAATTTGTTTTTTGATTGCTTCCGATCACGAAAGGTTCTCAATAAAATTGATGCCGCCTGTAGATCGTATGCCTGCTATTGATGAGCAGACATTAGAAATCGTTTCGAAATTAGTTTAGAATGTTATATTGATTTTTGTGGTTTAAGGTTTATTATTATGAATAAGTATATATTTTATTTTTTTTTTTTGTATCTTAGTTTCAAAAGCTACAAAATAACTTATAAATTATGAAATTTTTTTAAAAAAACTGCTCTTCAAAGAACTAAGTTTTAACACTATATCACTTTAATATAATTTAAATAATGAATTTCATATTTTGATTCTAATAAATAAATACTTTTTCTAACAAAACTCTATTCACACTTTTTTATATCTATTATATATTTTACTTTAAGTTCACCTAAAATTTCGTTTAAATATATTTTGTAAAATTTTTATGCTATTGTTGTTGTTTTTTTTCTATTTTTTTTTTGTTAACTCCAAAAAATCACTTGTTTAAACACTATCTATCGATAATTCTTAATCTCTTGAAAGCCGGTGCCTGTTTCTAATAAGATCGCTTGAAATAAGAGTCAAAGTTGATTAATTTAATAGGAGAAGAGCGAGCTCATCACATGAATTTGTTTTTCTTTTTTATAGATAGAAATTAATTAAATTCATTTCTTGTCAGTAATGAAAAAATATACCAAAAATTATATTCGAAATGATTTCAAAAAGTGAGATTACAAATCAATACATTTGTACAAATAATTAAGCAAATAAATAAATGTCTGGTTTTGTCTTCTATTTGATTTTCTAAACTTTTTTGATTAAATAAAAATAGAATATATATTTATAATTATTGGTGATAATATATATATATATTTTTTTTTATTTAAAATTGTTGATTTTTTGTCATTAAATTTTTCTTTTTTTTCATATTTTTTTTATTTTTTGTAAAGTGTTCAAATGTTTCTTTAGCGAAAGCATTTATTATTCAAATTTCGATTTTTAGTAGTTAATGGTAATTAAAACGCTAATTGACACAATATTTTATTCGTGAAACTAACGCGAGTTCTGAAGAAATTCGTATAGAATTTATGTTGAAAAATTATTATTTGAAATTCATTAGAAATATGAAATATGAGTGAATCCTAATAGTGAAGTAATAAAAAATTTTATATAACTAAAAATTAACAGAAAATATTCTACTAAGAAATAATTATAATAAATAAAATTTTGTTTATACCAATTAAAGCTTATGTAAACAACATATTAATATATTAAAAATATAATTTAAATAAAATTTACTTTTAAAATAAAAAAAAATAAAATAACTAAAATTTGTGTTGTTATCTTTTTATTTCTATTCGAACTCTTTTAACTTTTAAATAGTTTCTTTTCATCATAAAATATTAATATTATATTTAAAATATATGAAATATAATATAAAAATATAATATT
Source organism: Teleopsis dalmanni (assembly GCF_002237135.1). Taxonomy (NCBI): domain Eukaryota; kingdom Metazoa; phylum Arthropoda; class Insecta; order Diptera; family Diopsidae; genus Teleopsis; species Teleopsis dalmanni. The sequence goes on along the minus strand of NC_051846.1, from coordinate 153,847,109 downwards.
TTAATTGTTCCATAATTTGGAATTAAATTTGTATCGATTAGGTATTGATGTAACATCATACCTCAATTTTAATATATTATTAAATTCTTAATATAAACTTTAATCTTTATAAACAACATAACATAATTAACAGCAGTGAACTTCAAAAAATCCATAAATATTAAATATTAGTCAGACCTATGTATAATATATTTGAAGTATTATAATGTAATTATTTTTAAAAAATTTTCAATATTAATAATTAAGAAAACTTGAACTAATAATATTTTAAAAACAAACGATCATAAAGAATTAATAAAATTAATAATTTAATTAATTAAACAAAATTAATTGATAAATGAATACCACAAACCTTCCTAATTAGATTTAGGAAGACATCTACATGGTTGATAACGGAGGATATTAGTTTCGGATAAACATACACAAATTTGAAAAATACTAGATACGTTATTTTCTAAGTTTGCAAAGTGGATTGCCTTAATTTGGAACTGAACTTTTTTACAGAAGATTATAATTTTCTGCTTAAAAAAATAAATACTCCAAATTATAATTATATATTATATTATAATAAACTGTTGTGTATAAATATATACATAATATTATATTATGCAGTATTATATATATGTTAATTTGTACATATATACATTGATATGTATATATTGTATATTTTTATATTGTATAATCTTTTATATATTTATATATAAATTTTAATCTTAAACACAATTATCAGACTATAATTTGTAATATCCTTGGTACTTTTATCACCCTTAACGAAATAAAAACTTGTATATGTTTCTAAGATCTCTTCTAAAACATCTAAGACATTTTGTTTCCTTAAATTGTCGGGAAAATACATCAAACAGTTGATTTTGGATTAAAACCAAGAAAAAATACTGTATGTGTTGATTTATTTTTTTTTCCCAGAATCGCGATTATTTTTTCCTATATGAATAGGCGTGAATATAATAATGGATGTTGTAGGATTTACTGTTTCTTAAGTTCATTAGAACTTTTGCCGATTATATACATACTGCGTCAACCAATCACGAAACTATCGAAAGTTTTTTTAGTATGAAATCTCATCTTTCTAACGACATCTAGCGTAAACCGTTCTTACTTATACAACGCGGAATACAGTTAACTACAGCCATTTATTGGGAAAAGAATGGATTATTTTTTATTGATTTAATTAATAATATTTACTTTTTCAATACTGAACTTTTACTTACTGAACCTTCAGTAAAAATTACTGAAAAAGCTTTGGTAAAAAATTATTTATAGCAATAATAATGTAATAATAAAGTAATACTAATAAAAATGTGAGTGATTTCAATATTAAATAAAACTAATAAAAAACGTAATGAAAAACTTGTCAGAAAAATCAATAAAACATCTATAAAAAAATCAGTAAGAAATCAATTATTGATTACGAGAAATTACAATTGTTTTCATGGAGCATGGATTCTATAACTTTGGTACGTATTCCTAAATTGCATATAATCTCATTTGCATATGAGATTAAAAAAATTTGTTGATATATATTTATATATAAAATAACAATACTACAAAATAAGGATATCCTATTGTTTGAATACTTCCGTAAAGTCTACATTATTTTGAAATTGTTTTCATATATAAGTGAATGACGAAATGCCGGTCCGAAAAACCGGGTGTCGTGGTATATAAACATACATTTAATAGAATAAAAATAACTTTTTCAATTGTAATCGTTTGAAGCTATTAAACGCCAAATTTAATTCATTTCACAACCGCACCCATTCTAACGCCCATTTTCTTAGCTCTCATAATAAGTACACTGCAAAAAAAATACTGATTTGGCGCGCTGTAACTTTTTTAAACTTAATTATTTTGCATTGTGAAGCAAATTAGGTTTACCTACACAATGTCAAAGTTACTGGCAAAATAAAGTTTATAAGAAAAACTGTTTGAAATGAAAGGAATCAGAAATAAAAGTGCTCCTGCCAAGTAACTCAAATACAACATGGCGTAACCCTTTCTTTACTTTACAAATGTTACTTTTAGATTTTATTTTTTTTTTTTGTTTTTATTTTGCTTTTAACAAAGGAAAAAATAAAATAAAATTCAAAAGTAACAAAAACGTTTAAGCAAAGATTTTTCATAGACATTAACTTTCTATTTTTGCTGGTTTGACGGGCGCTGTTTGTATCTGTAAACGTTGGCATATTTTACTCGGCTGCCGTTTTTTGTCTTCAGTAATATTTATTTTTCGCTTAACTTTTAATATTTAACTTTTCACATGGCATTACTGTTCGAAACCCTGCAGCTACATATTCATCTCAATTTTCCCCCCATTTTATAATGACAGCAAGAAAGATACATTTTCACGACTTGACTTGAAGTACGAGTCTGTCGCAGCGCTTAATCCCATTTTAAGACAATTGATTTATGCCAATCGATTGTTTAAGCAGCAAATTAAAATGTTTATTTCGTTTCATGTGGTCTGGTCTTAAAAGTTACTTAAAGATACTTTTTAATGTTTCAATAATGAAACTTAATCACTAACATATGTAGCATTGCAGTTGATCGGACGGCACACGCAACTTCCTCAGCTGCTACATCTTTCCCGCTTTATGTATGTTTTTTTTTATTTTTTTTTTTTGGAATTGTGGTTTGGGAGTATTTTTTTTTTTTATTTATACTAAAACCATTTTTGGTATTAAGTTTTATACATAAAAAACAATTTTTTATGATTTGTTTGTTGCTGTGTGGCACAAATATAATTATAAATAAAAGAACAACTTTTTCTATAATAAAAAATAAATTTCTAGTAATAAAGTTCTTATTATAAATTTTTTATACAACTTGCAATTATTCAATTCAAATCAATTGCAATGATTTACGATGATTTGAGGATAAATACAACACATCATATACATTGTTTATCTGTATCTGCGCATTTGTATGCAATACTATAATATTAAATATATATGAATGTGTTTATATACCGATATGTATATAGATGTATCTACAATGAATTGTGTTTGTAATGTCGCAACTTGTGCAAGCCACAACCTACGTACTTCGACCAATTGCGGATAAATTCCATTTATCACATATGGATTTGGATATTTATTTGTCGTTAGTTCTTCATAATCATTGCTTTAAGTTTGTAAATAAACGATAAATATATACATACATACATACATGCATATATTGTATATTCATGTACTAAAAAAATAAATCGTTGATCATCAGAATTATCAGCAGCAGCAGTGCCCGTAGTAGCAGCAACAACAGCAATAACACAGCAACTACAGCAGCAATTGCTACTGAAGCAGCGATACATTTTAGCGAACAGTAGCTGCAAGCGTACTCGGTTTGTGCTCATTTTAAATTTGTTTATTGTCAGCAATGCCATTTGTAGTTGATGACAGTCCAAAGTGACAGCAACAAATGGCGATTTTGATTTTTTTAAATTGATTATTTCCTTATTTTCGTATTTGTTCGAAAAGTTTTTCATGTTGATTTCTATAATTTAAAAATTAAACTGATCAAAAAGAAACAAAAGCAAATCGTACGAGCAAGTATCTCATACATCAATAAAATCAGCTTAACCAAGCAGTTTAGCAAATAGCAAATGGCAGATTTAGTTAATGGTAATTTATTGTTGCTAATAATTTTTAATTTAAATGTGCTTTTTGTGCTTATACATCATTAATAATAATTAAAAGTACTTTTTTCTTTATTATTAATATATCTTTCACAAACTTTTTTTTTAACTACATTTCCTCTAAAAGAGCTAATAGCGCTTCATAAACATATAACTTTACCAGAACCATATATGCCATATTGTATATAAAAATATATATGCATATGTATGTAGCTGTATTTGATTTCAATTTAGAATATCTTTAAGATTTAACGTCATTATAAATATTAACATGTGATTAACGTCATCTTCAAAAGAAAATCACTTATACATTAAATTGATATTAGAGTTATACATACATTTGATTTGTTGAGAATCAAAAAAACTTTTATATTATTTAATATTATGCCGGGTTATCAAAGCAAATTTTTGTCAACATTTATTGTTTATAAACAAATAACAATTGCACTTGCTGTGCTATTTTTAGAACAAACGCACAAACCGCAGCTATATAAATTTGCTTAACTACTATAGTTGTCTTTCAAATTCCAATGTATTTCGACATACTTATTTTTGACATACTTATTTGTTTAAAGACTGTTATATATTGTGTAATTTTACAGAAATAGGAAAATGAAGTATGTCCTATACTATGAAATCTATTTTTAAATAGGGACTGAAATTGTAAAAATGGAGAAAATTACTGCCAACCTTTTTTGACTTCTATTTTCTACTACCAACACAGTAACATTTTGTTTTCGCCTTCTCATTTCTCTATTTTTTTTTTAAATTTAATGGCCTATGGCAAGAATTTTATCTTTGAGTAGAGAATAACATTGAAAATATAGGAGAAACTACTACATTATATTATGTCAACCTTTATGTGATTTTTATTTTTTACTACTTACTATATGTCATTCTATTTTCACATCTCTGTATCTCTATGACTTTCTATAGGTTCTTTTATTATCTTTTACTTAGCTATTAGCGATTTTTTTTCTAGTTTTTTTCTACTGTTTATCTCTTTTTCAGTTTTGTGAAAACAGCCACCACCTACACTTTGTATTTATACCATCAACACCTACTTTATGTTTCTATTACCTATTCTCTCTGTTTCTACCTCTACTATCTGCGTTTCTAGCACCTACTCTTTGTCTTTCTATAACCTATTCTCTCTGTTTGTACCTATACCCTCTGCGTTTCTACCACCTACTCGCTGTCTTTCTATTAGCTAGTCTCTCTGTTATTACTTCTACTGTCTGGGTTTCTATCAACTTTTCTCTGTGTTACCTGTTCTATTTATTTCTACTACTCCCTCTCTGTGTTTGTACCACTACTCTATATGTTTTTTTTGTTTGTGTCTCCTTGTAACTTCAGAAAGATTTCTTTTAATAAAGGCATTTTTGATTCGCATCATATATATATATATATTCTTTCTACTACCATTTTTCTCTCATTTTCATTTTACGAGTATTTTTAGAATTCTTCTCCTACCTTAATATTTCTTTCGACTTTAATATTTTTTTTATTTATTATTGCTAAAACGAAAGTACACTCGGGGTAACCGCTAGACTCAAGAACTGATTTCACCTCACAACTATAAAGAAATGACTCTTCTCAGTACAATACAGTTAAAGTTACTGAAAGATAACCTATGTTACTACCTAAAACAAGATGGGTATGTTTACGGTGATCAAATGCCGTCTCTGTCCAGAAAGAGATACCACTTTTAGACTCATTTATTTTATTTTTGCACCATCAGTATGAGACATTGGAGAATTGAAGAATATTATATAGAAAACTTCTATCTCAGAAAATCTTTAACAAGAAGCTTTATGAACTATAATCGAATGGGTGAATGTCATGTGTTCGATTAAGGTCAGTTGCTAACTCAAGTGATTTACTATGTTAGATTTACTATGGTAAGAGGACTTGTCTTAGCTGTTAGCCCGAAGCATACTTAAGTTCTATTGTCATCTAAAAAGTGTTATTGCTTGTATTGATTTGCCTTCTTCCTCACCCTATTTTTAATGCAATAATCATTAAATTGATGCATATTCCTTTTGTACAAAAAATAAATTCAATACAAAACAATTTGAATAAAAAATATTTGATAAATTAATAGTACATTTCCGATGCTTTGCAACTCAACATAACATACTATATAGCATAGCTTAATAGCTTATAATTCAAATATAAAATAAACAATTAAAAATATATATGCCACTCTAGGTATTTTATTAGCAACATTTACTCAACATTTCTGTTGAAGTTCATCAATTGCATTCCCATATCAAATGGTTTTTCATGCATTAGGCAAACAATAGATTAAAAATACTTAATATCTACAAGAACGAACAGAAATAAACGACAGTAAAAAATGAATATGAAAAAATAATACGCAAGCAAATAAAATTCTATAGAAATTGAAATTGAGTGCATCTGATGTTCAGTTGACATTTTTTGTTAGCATTTCATACAAATACTCGTACACAAATACATTAATTTGTTAGCATATTGAATTATAGTAAGTAACATTCATGCAAACAATTCTAAATAAATAACTGCTTAAACGTGCA
>NC_051846.1:153834882-153840799 GCF_002237135.1 Teleopsis dalmanni | reverse complement strand
ACGATGTGCATTTATTCTAATCCTAAAGTGCTTTAAGTATTAATAAATAAAAAAGTCGAAGTCATAATGAAAATCCATAACAAAAATTAAAATTCGAAAATGGTATTTTTGTCAATTTATATAAATTTTTATTTATATATATTTTTTCCTTTCATTACACAATTTTTTACCACAAAACAAGCTAAAGGAAATTTTATGGAAAAAAAATTGACAACAAAACTGAAGTAAGCAATTTCGCATTAGCGCAGGATTTGCAGGAATTCCAACAACCCTAAACCAACTCCACCGTCATCCGCTTCAACGAGAACACTCTTCCTATTAATATGAAATGATAATTTTTGTATCTGAATATTTGAATATTTCAGTAAACGATTTTTTGATGTATATTTTCTCTTTTTTGCTTCCTCTTGCAAAAAATAATTTTTATATACGAAAAAAAAAATTTTTTTTTAATTTTATAGAAAAGCGTTCATTCATTCATTATTGCAAAAATAGCTTTTAATGGATTTCGAATGCATTCAGCAGTCATTATGTGTTGAAATAATATGCAATATCTATATATATATATACTCGTATATAGAAGTATATACAAAAACCCGGCATTAAGGATATGGTTAGCGGTGGTGGCTGTTAGGCACGCTAACATTGTATCTACTGTGCGAATGTATATTTGCATTATATTACTTTTTATCTACTTGCATTGCAGTTCAACGTAGCTTAGCGAATTTATAAAAGATGTTTTCAAAAAAGCTACAAAAAAGATGAGAAAATAGGAGCGGAAAAAAATAAGAAACGCACTTAAGTAAGTGATACTCATCTTGAACGTTTCACACATTGCGGTGTGGTAAAACGAAACCAAGCTAACAGATGCGCAGATATATATATATGCACTTACATGATGCACTCACATGTGAAAAGGCATATAAATCTAGACGCTGTTAAAACTGACAGTTTATCCAAATGCATAGAAATGCTGTGCATCCTTTCAGCTTTGGAGCTTTGGTACAGTACCAGAGCAATGAGTTTCGAATCGGTGGGGCTTGCTTGGGTTTAGTTAACGTTGTTGGTGTATCTTTTTGCGCTCAAAGAAGTTGTTGCATTTAATAGCAAATGATAATGATTGATGCTAAAAAAGTAGGAAACTTTAGCTCAGTTTGGCTTAGAGTTTGGGGCGCCAAGTAGAACGTTTATTGTTTGTTATTTGCTTTTTTTTTTTGTGGATAACTCAAATTGTTGCTTTCTACTGGGTTTTAGATGCTATTCTTATTCCTGCTAGAAGTTGAAGAGATTGCTTTCTATTTTTGTTTTTCAAGTGAAGAGTTTAACTTAGTGAGAGACTATGATGGATTTATTTTTATCTACTCATCCATTGTTGCTATGCTTTCATATTGCACCCTTTCAACCTTTTGTTCGCACTTTAACTGTAGATTTATGCGCAGGTTGAGATACTTTTTTGCTTTTATATTTAAGTTAAGCAATAGGCAATCATTCAATGTAGTTCTTTATATGAGTGTTGGTATATACGGTATCTATGTGTTTATACTATTCAAAAGCTGTTATAGTTCTTTCTTTCTAATTTCGCTTAGTTGTCTAATGAACGTTTATACGCATATGTGCCAAGCGAACATTTTATTTGTATGTCAGTAAATAATTTATTTTAGCTTAAATATTTACATTAAAGAAATTAAAAAAATTTCTTTAGAAATACTATACTATTACTAATAATACTAATAATGTTTTTTTTTCTGAAATTTTTTTTAAAGTATTTTTCCTATCATTTTAATAGAGGTCTTGTTTTGTTATATAAAGAATAAAGACACAAATAGGTATTTTATGCAGTATAAAAACGCGAATTAGAGTTTATTTTTCTTAGAATTATTTACTTTCAAACATTTGTTTTGAAAATAATAGAAGTTTGTTAGAAAAGCTGGTTATTTATAATATACTGAAATAAATAGAGTAGAAGATATGACACTAATATTATATTAAATAATGGCAGTTTGTAAATGGAGTATATTAAAGCCATTAAAACTAACTATCTAAGAAACTATCTAAAATGACTTTAACAATATAAATTTTTAATTAATCATCGATTAACTAATGAACCATCGACCAACTAACGGCACTAAAATGTGAATAGAAGTAATCAGGCCACTAAAGATTTTTAATGGGTATTTGAGTAACATATACAGTATCTACAGTCTTAATTTAACTGAACCTTCAGTTGTTAAACGAATAATTGTACGATACTTAAACATTGATTTAAGCCGATGTTATGCCCCGCACTGATGATAAACACATTTAATCACTTAATATGGTTTGATTAACTAAAATATATGACAGCTAATCATTGATTTAATCAGGCCTTGCGTCATGTGCAGATTCAGTTACTAAATCAGTATAGTATACTGAATGTATATAAATATAGCGTAGCTTATCATTGATTTATCTGAGTCTTATACCATTTGTATATTGATTTAATCGAATCTAGAAGCATGCACTGATACAGTTACTGAATAAATGGATAGATACGGCAGCTAATTATCCACTTAACTGGATAAGGACCCATACCAATGGTTTAATTGACTAACATATATGGTAGCTAGTCTTTGATTTAACCAGGCCTTATGCCATGTACCGATTTAGTTACAGAATAAATAAAAATATAGGATAGCTAAGTATTGATTCAACCGTCCCTTATACCCGTTGCCGATGACAATCACGTGCAGTGACTGAATGTAATCACTTGAACTGATTGAAAAATATGTCTGTTTGAAAAATACTGTATATTTTTATATTGAAACCATATTCTGAAGTTAATGGATGCGGTTGTAATCTGCATGGGACATTACCACGTTATTAGAAATATCAAAATATATGTAGGGTACATATAGAAACATAATTTGCTACTGCTTTTGTTCTACTTGTAATAAATAGATATTCATCAAAAATATTTCTGAAATGATTCAGTTATATCTAGCTTAATTTATTATAAAAAAACTGTCAACTAATTTAATAAAATACAATTATGAACAATATTTCCATCGCATGCATTTATTCAATACACAAAATATTAAACAAGAATAAACACTTATTCCACATTGTTTATTATTCACATTAAACGTATTAATATTAAATATTCAATGCATATTACATTTAAAAACCATCATAAAAATTAGCTTATTAAAAAAATATTAATTTTGGTATTAAATTTCATTTTCATTTTTCTACAAATGTCAAAAACTGCATGACTGATCGATTGTGCCTACTCATCTGCTCATCCACTCATCTATGTATATCATAGTCATAATTTTTAATTAAATGTATAGTCACAACTCATACCAACTCCAACAACAATAATAACAACAATATATCAATATAATATTTCATTTACTAAGAGATAACCACAAAATTTAGCTACTTTGAAATTGTGTTGATCTACAGTTGATCTCAGTACAATGACAACAATACAAAGACGATCGCCTGCAACATTTTTGAACCCAATACCGTGCTCTTCCTCTTGCAGTTGCGCGTGTCTTAATCAATATGATTGACCAAGCAATGTGAAACCCTATGCTTCAACTATTAACACTGCCACATTGAGTAAAAAATTGAATTGATCACTCAACTCAACTGTCAAATTTTCATAGCCAATCGGTAATTTGACAGTCTATCTTAAGTAGTCCATCAATATTTAAAGTTATTAATTGGCGCCAGTAACTACTACTATTAATTACTATATATGCATATACATATACATATACATATATATAACAGTTTTAGGTGTATGATCAGTTGACCATCGATCGATTGACTGACTGCCTGACTGACTGAATCGCTATTGTCTATCAAATTTTTTTTTTTTTTCAAATTTGATTTACTTTTAATATTTTACTATTGATGCGGGGTGAACTGTTGAAATTATTTTTGGTTTCTAAATTTTGAAATGAAACTAATTATAATTTATAGTTTTTTTTCTTGGTTGTTTTTAGTCAAGTTTAGATTGTTTCTTTACAATAAAAAAAGTCCAAACGCGCCGTTCCAAAGAAAAATTTGTTTTTTGATTGCTTCCGATCACGAAAGGTTCTCAATAAAATTGATGCCGCCTGTAGATCGTATGCCTGCTATTGATGAGCACACATTAGAAATCATTTCGAAATTAGTTTAGAATGTTATATTGATTTTTGTGGTTTAAGGTTTATTATTATGAATAAGTATATATTTTATTTTTTTTTTTGTATCTTAGTTTCAAAAGCTACAAAATAACTTATAAATTATGAAATTTTAAAAAAAAAAACTGCTCTTCAAAGAACTAAGTTTTAACACTATAGCACTTTAATATAATTTAAATAATGAATTTCGTATTTTGATTCTAATAAATAAATACTTTTTCTAACAAAACTCTATTCAGACTTTTTTATATCTATTATATATTTTACTTTAAGTTCACCTAAAATTTCGTTTAAATATATTTTGTAAAATTTTTATGCTATTGTTGTTGTTTTTTTTCTATTTTTTTTTTTGTTAACTCCAAAAAATCACTTGTTTAAACACTATCTATCGATAATTCTTAATCTCTTGAAAGCCGGTGCCTGTTTCTAATAAGATCGCTTGAAATACGAGTCAAAGTTGATTAATTTAATAGGAGAAGAGCGAGCTCATCACATGAATTTGTTTTTCTTTTTTATAGATAGAAATTAATTAAATTCATTTCTTGTCAGTAATGAAAAAATATACCAAAAATTATATTCGAAATGATTTCAAAAAGTGAGATTACAAATCAATACATTTGTACAAATAATTAAGCAAATAAATAAATGTCTGGTTTTGTCTTCTATTTGATTTTCTAAACTTTTTTGATTAAATAAAAATAGAATATATATTTATAATTATTGGTGATAATATATATATATATTTTTTTTTTATTTAAAATTGTTGATTTTTTGTCATTAAATTTTTCTTTTTTTTCATATTTTTTTTTTATTTTTTGTAAAGTGTTCAAATGTTTCTTTAGCGAAAGCATTTATTATTCAAATTTCGATTTTTAGTAGTTAATGGTAATTAAAACGCTAATTGACACAATATTTTATTCGTGAAACTAACGCGAGTTCTGAAGAAATTCGTATAGAATTTATGTTGAAAAATTATTATTTGAAATTCATTAGAAATATGAAATATGAGTGAATCCTAATAGTGAAGTAATAAAAAATTTTATATAACTAAAAATTAACAGAAAATATTCTACTAAGAAATAATTATAATAAATAAAATTTTGTTTATACCAATTAAAGCTTATGTAAACAACATATTAATATATTAAAAATATAATTTAAATAAAATTTACTTTTAAAATAAAAAAAAATAAAATAACTAAAATTTGTGTTGTTATCTTTTTATTTCTATTCGAACTCTTTTAACTTTTAAATAGTTTCTTTTCATCATAAAATATTAATATTATATTTAAAATATATGAAATATAATATAAAAATATAATATTTTAATTGTTCCATAATTTGGAATTAAATTTGTATCGATTAGGTATTGATGTAACATCATACCTCAATTTTAATATATTATTAAATTCTTAATATAAACTTTAATCTTTATAAACAACATAACATAATTAACAGCAGTGAACTTCAAAAAATCCATAAATATTAAATATTAGTCAGACCTATGTATAATATATTTGAAGTATTATAATGTAATTATTTTTAAAAAATTTTCAATATTAATAATTAAGAAAACTTGAACTAATAATATTTTAAAAACAAACGATCATAAAGAATTAATAAAATTAATAATTTAATTAATTAAACAAAATTAATTGATAAATGAATACCACAAACCTTCCTAATTAGATTTAGGAAGACATCTACATGGTTGATAACGGAGGATATTAGTTTCGGATAAACAT
>NC_051846.1:153822671-153834782 GCF_002237135.1 Teleopsis dalmanni | reverse complement strand
AACCAGATAGCAGACTCACTAAACGGCTTGCGACATACTTTCTAGGTAAAACGAGTTCGTTTTTTGCGGCTTGGTTAAATTTAACCGAGGAGCAGCTATAATGTATATACCCATACCTGTTCAATTTGATTCACGGACCATTATTAACCATCTTTCGGATCAGAGGTGGTTGGGAACCACTGCTCTAAAGAAATTTTATTGTTGTAGTAGTCGAATGGTTGTTTTATTGTAGAGCAAATCAGGCATATCAGTTTAAAAATAGATGTAATTGATTGTCTGCATGTTATGAACTCCATAAGCGAGATTGTGACCGTCCAACATTTGTCCTATACTTAAAGAAGTTAGATTTATGTATACATTTCAGAAAAGTATCTTTAGAAAAGACAGAATTGATGTTTATTATTGAATCAAGAAACTTTTTTTGTGTTTCGTTTTTATTAATAAAGTAACACTGGATTCATACGAGAGTTTTGTTTGTAATTTTAGCTGACAATCGTTCTTACTTTGAATGCAAAACAAAAAATTTTGTCAGCTAAAAACTTAAACGAAACTCTCGTTGTATATAACAATTCGTAAAAAAAGAAAAAAATATATATATGTATAATAAATTACTTAGAGTAAAATACCATATTCGACTGACCAGGCTATACAACAGACTTCTCATAAATTAATACTCGTATGTGAAAGAATAACATTGTATCTTATGAAGTGAATAAACCTACACAATTACTATTACTATTTCTATGCATACATATGTATATACTTTTACTTGAGGTTCAAGTTGATAATATGACTAATCGAATGTGAATTTAAGTTTAGTGTTTAAATAACCAAACATTTATGAAAACCGTACTGATCCTCATTCTCAATTGCAATAGACTCGTCTCATACACAGCTATAAATATATACTAATTCCTAAAAGTACACATTGAGTAGGTCAACACCCTAGTAATATAAAACTTGCATTATGAAGAAATTTATCTATTTCGTAAATGAAATTTTCTTTAGATCCTAAGTTACATATTTAGGAAGCAGCATTGCAATGTCTCTTCCTTAAAACTGCAAATGCTTTTGTGGTTATTTAGAAGTGGAAATGAGCCAAATGATGCCACTTAAAATTATTATTCATTGCAATAAAATTTTAAATGCAGCTACATCCAATTGTGCCAATTGCAATTGTTCTCTCCCAATGTGCAATTTTCAGATAAAACTCTTCAGAACAAGGTAGTTTCATTAGCAATTACAATCGAAACTTTACGTATTAAACGGAAGCTTAAAATTGTTACTGAGGTAGGAGTTCATTTTTTGAGAACCTGGACAAGAGTTCACACTTTCCGATACAATTTTCAGCATTTGATAGTAGAACATTAAAGTAACATTTTCGGTTAGGAATTATAAATTTTCACTCTTGTTTGCTTATTCAAGCCAAATAAACACTTTTTGTTGAAAGGAAACAAAAGTAAATAAACAGGACCAAAAGGATGAGAGGCCATTGTCCAAAACCGATAAAACAATTTGCATATTGTGGAGAAGATAAAATAAATTAAATTCGTATTTTCTTTTGTTGAATCAAGATATTTTAATTTAAATTTATTTGAGTACAAATAAATTTATTTTGAATCTTCTATTACACATAATTATTATTGATATCAGAATAATTTTATGTTAGGTTTACCTTAGAAAACAAATGATTATTGTATGGAAATGTAAGTGCAACATCCTCTTAAAAATTATAATTATTGAAATTGAGAATATGCGATAAGAACATTGAAAGCCTTCTTACGTTCTAATTGACTTATCTCATTATTAAAAAGAAATTCTTCAAATGAAGCAAAATTAATTGGAAAAAGCTTTAAATTTAGTTAAAATAAATTTGGTTCTACTTCAGTTAGAATTTTTTGTTAAGTATCTTTTTCATTGAAGTAAATAGTTTACAGGTGTAACTTTTTTAAAATCAGTGATTTGAATGCAGCAAAGATTATAGTCTTTTCTGGTCACAGGTCTAATGAGACATTGTGCACTTCTTCTAATACTCCTTGTAGAAATTGGAAACCATAAAAATAAAACAACCAAGCAATTCTTCTTTGAATACTTTTCTCTGGCTTCCAGAACCGACAACTTTTAAGGGAGGTACTTTTTTGAAAATTTGTCAGACTGTTTGTCGGTAAGGAGGAAATCTGTAAAATTAACTAAATTTAAGGGAAAGCATCTGATTTTATATTTTTAGCTTTTCAACAAGTAATGTGATGTAAACATGTTGAATAATCATTAATTTGGAACAGTGGAACAATATCTGTTCACTTGTTACTGCAATCAACTATTCCTCAGAACGTTTACTAAATATGGTAGGTAGGCAAATGTATATATCTCACTTGTTATGTGTAAACTTCATTGATCGGATCTGTGTCATGTTGTGAGCTTTGAGTTTTGGTGCTTCTTGTAGATAAAATTCAATTATTCATGACTTAATGCTTCATAAAACTTTAAAACGTATTTATTTGTATTAAAGAGATAATTTTATGACTCCTTTAAGTAAATATTCTGTGACAATTTTAATATTAAACAAACGCGTCAGACTTTTTGTTTTAAACTTCAAACGTTAATGTAATTTAAACTCACTAACTATTACCATCAGTAACAATATTTTCCAATAAAGGTGACATAAATAGGTTAGTTTCTAGAGAAACATTCTCACATTAAACTTTTGTACGAATTCAGACAAAGCAATTATTTATACGAATAGAATATACAACTTTGGACAGCACGATTCCGATTTCCCGGGCACACATAAAAGACAACGGATTTTAGTGAAGACAACCCCACTACGTTATAATAATAACAATAATAAGTAGACACGCCATCTGGCTTTTACTTATAAACTTATTTATATATATTGTTTATTCAACTCAAAGAATCAATCGCATTAAATTTGGTACTATCAAGCACCCATAGTTTTCTATGGCAAAAAAATTTCGTCTTATTGCGATTTACATTTCTGGTGGAATTAAAAATTTTAAAATATTACTTCATACTAAGTTGTGATTTCTTAAGGGCTAGCATGCTTGCATGTCGTACTCGCAAATTCATTTCAGCTTCTCAATTCTAATCTTATAAAAGTGGATATAAATTTATATTATATTGAACAAATTATATTCAAGAGAGTGATTATATTAGAGAGAGTGAGGCATAATCACAAATAAAGAGATAGAGGGCCAGAGAGAACAGGAAAAATACAGAATAGCAACTTTTTATATATTGTGATATTTTAAATTTAAGATATATAGTAACGTTCTGGCTTTTGATGAAAATCAAGAAATATTATTTAACAATTACATTGCGTTTAATGTTTAAAATTAAATTTAAAAGGGGAAAATATTTGGGATAACACTAAAAACATCTTAAGGAAAACAAGTGCAAATAACAAGCGATAACAGCTGCATACGAGCTGGTAAAGCGCTCGAAAGCAAAAACTTCCAAATCTGTTGGCACCAAATTTATTTTGGATTCTGGGAACATTTCTCTAAATTCCGAGATATAAATATCTTAAAAGACTTTGTCATGTGAGTTTCATACAAATTAAAAATTAACATTAAAATATATTACATATTTGTCACACTCGTTAGTGGAAATATGCTTAATATCTTAACTTTGAGGCATTAAATTTATTGAGCCTAAGTGGAACGGCATCTGTCGCAAATTTCGAAAATTAATTGTTCCAAGAAAATATTCAATAGAAAGAGTGTTGTCAAGGATAAAAGCTTGCGTAGCATATAAAAGCTCTAAGGACCTCCATTATTAAGCTTTTTTATGGGAGCTGAACACTGGTTCAGTAAACCCGCACACGTATTGCTTAGTATCTATTACGTACAATTCAGCAATATTAATAAATTAACTAATAGTTAAGATTGTACCACTCATATCCAATAAAGAAAGTTTTTAAAAAAAATTATTAAGCTTTTTAAAGAAAACTATACCATAGATACTGTACCAAAGATACCCATTAACATTTTAATTTATTTTCATACGATAAAAATATCTTATAACAAAAATTTTAAATTTTAAAATTTAAATTATTTTCATATGATAAAAATATCTGATAAGTCAGTGACTTTTTGAATAAAACAAATTTTTTTCGGCAACTAATCATATTATTTTTCTACATAATCACCTTTTAGCTCGATACATTTAGTCCAGCGTTTCTAATTTTCATATTCCCTCCAAATAATATATTTTCTTAAAGCTCTCAAAATACGCTTTTGTTTCGGTAATGACTTTTTCATTCGACTCAAATCTCTTACCGCTCCGCCATATCTTTGGGTTTGGAAACAGAAAATAGTCGCAGGGGGCTAAATCTGGAGAATATGCTGGATGGGGTAGCAGTTCATATCCCAATTCGTAGATTTTGATCATCGTGCTTAATCAGCACACGAAATTCACTTTTTTCCATTTTCGTAAAAATTCACGTGGTTGTCTGCTTTGAACGGCTATCAAACATCACCTGAACGACTTAGCTTGCTCAAAATTAGAAAGTTGCCCACTGGTAGATTATAGCTGACGGCAGCACTGTTGCATTTGGAGTAACTGCGCGGGAAACCTATCCGTGCAGCCCATGAAAATTCTATATTTTTTCCTCTCTAGTACAGAAGGTAAAAAGAAATTTTATAATGAAATGTAGTGGTTTATGGGTTAGGCAAAGGCCTTTCTGCTCTGCGACCAGCTTGATCTATTGTGCCCCTTTGTATTTAGACATCTAGGAATTTGAGGAACCGAACCAGATCCTTCGGAGGAAGTTTTTAAAGGTTTTCAACCTCTACTTGCTGTGCACCTAATATTTTGTTTCTTCTGTGGCCTAGTGCATTACAGTTGGTGATTAAATATTCCATAGATTGTTGCTCATCACAGCAGAAACTGCAAATTTGTGTCGGATATACCTATTTTGTGTACGTGTTTATTGCAGGAAGCCTGTTAGTGCCTGTTAATGCACCAAAGAGTGACTTTAGACACTTTTTGTTTAGGTTCAGAACGATATTTCCTCTTTTGGTATCAAAATTCCAAAATTTTTTGGAATGATTTAAATTTAGGAAATTTAAATGTAATGTTCAACATAAAAAATAGGTTTTAACGCAATGAAGGAGACATTGCATAAATGTTAAGTAGACTATTTCGTAATTAGCACAATGAGATAAATGGATACATCAATTTCTGGTAGTTATACACCTGACGGTCTGTTTGCCAAACCATTCTTTCAGTTTTTGGAGACATGTCAACATTTCTTGGTATGATAGATATCGGTTTAATATATTTAATAGCTATCCTACATTCGTATCTAATATTTTTATATCAGTTATGAGAGCAATTAGTTGAAAATTGTGATGGATGGTTAAGTATGTGTATATTGAATTTTGAACTAATGATAAAATTAATAAATTTATTTAAACTCAAAATACTAATTTGTTTGTGAAATTTAAATTTATCAAATAACAATTGCAATGTTTATTATTAAATATCAATGTCAGAAAGCAAAAAGTTGGTCAAATTTAGATATAAGCTGTTGCTTATAGCTTGAGTCTCTGTATTGCATTACTCAATTCTCAGTAAAGTAAATATTTAAATACTTAGATTTAGAAATTGCTTCCATTCCGGTATATAGTTTTAAAAAATGTTATTATAGAAGATTTTTACTTATTTAAAATAATTTAATATTATTTAATTTCACTAAATTTAATTTAATTAAATTGTGATTTGATATCAGTTATGACGGTGGCGACGGTTTTATTTGACAGAAACTATTATATTTGGTAGAAAGACTTGTGTTGAAATTTTACAATTAAAAATATGAATATAATTAATTAATTCAATTATTCTACAGCTGGTTTATAATTTCGTTCTAATGTAACACAGCAAGATAATGAATTTTCACAGTCTATTAACAAAACTCCTAGTTCCAACACACAAGTCTACTATGGTTTTGGTCCAGTTGGCTAATCAACACTGACTCTGAGCATCAAATTTGGTAGGGTACAAGCTTAATCCCTAGTACTTGTCGTCAAAAAAAATTGTTCATGAGTATTTAAATATAAAAAATATTTCGAAAAAGACTCAAAAAGTATTTAGTTTTTGGCAATACTTAAAATAGGTAATTGGTCAGCAAAAAATTGAATTAATTAAAATAATATAAAAAGAAATTTTGGTTTTTGTAGTTCACTTCTTTTCGAAACTTTTTTTTATCAATTTTATTTAATTTAATTTGGTTTATTATAATTTAATTTTAAAAAATATAATATCTAATGACAGTATTTTTGCAAAACTTAGTTATATGCTTCTAATATATATATATTAAATACTTACGAATTATTTTCATCCTCACATAATTATATTCTGTTATATTTCGTATCATAAAATATAAACTTAAAGACCTAAAATATTTTAAATTTTCATCTTCTGCATTCAAAATATTAGAATCAAATTAATTTTGTCCATTTAAGTACTTCGTGTCAAAATAGTCATTATGGTACATACCAAGATGATAGCTTGGAATAGATAAAGAACTCATTCAAAAGAACTGAAAGTTGAAGTAATAAGGAATTTGTTTAGAGAAAAATATAAATGCCATAAATGCAGTTGCCAGATGTGCAATAATTCTGTCATATGATGCGAATTGAACCAGCCAAAAATGAAGTGAATTTTAATTGAACAATTTTGAACAATTTCGATTTAAACAGTCTGAGTAATAAAATTTAAAAACACGTATGTAAGCTCATATGGATGCAACGACAATTGCAAATCAGTAATCAAAGTGCAATAAAGTCATATTAACATTGCAACAGTTGCATTTGAGTGTCAAAGTCAATGTAAAATGTTGTTATTTATGCCGAAGGTGGCAATTATCGGTAGCAGTTTACATGTGAACTGATTACATGCTGACAATTTTGTAATTTTAGTTTCATGAAATGTTGATATTTTAATTTTATGTTTCATTTTACGCACTGCACAGACGCCTATTCCGGCACTCCGCCATCCGCACTTCTTGCATCTGCTCAATAATTAAATCCTCACGTGCCGAATGCGATGAAATCATGTGATTGATGAGGTTTCAAACAAGTAATGATTGATCATAGTCGAACACATGAGAATCAACATTCGCGTGAAAAATTGGATTTCCATAAATTTCTGTATTTTGAACTTTGTTTGTTTCAAATATTGAACTACGTTTTTCGGAAAATGGGTGCGTGGACTACCTTAAGTACATACGACGGTGCTTTGCAGGTTTTTTTTTTTTGTTAAAATAAGAACGATAAAAGTTTTCAAAAACATTATAAAATTTTTAACTTATCAAACAAACGCTTAAATAAGTCTATTGTATAAAAATAAAAACACTAAAATAATTATGGAAAAAACAAACTCTAGTTCTGGACACAGATTTTTATCGTCGTGTAAGAATGTGTCTAATCAATTGGAGTGAAAATTTTCCTGGCACATTTATAAAGTGTGATTAAGCGATTATTGGTCTAAAAGTCTTACTCAAGTATCAAGATCGCCAGTAGTTTATTCCAAGAAACTAGTCAAAGAAAAAAAGCAGCTATTGCTAAGTAAAGCCCAAAGTAAAATATTGACAAAAAATTAATTTTGTGCATGAAAACAGCGTTCAATCGAAAAGAAGCGGAAGTTTGCCTTGAATATCACGTACCTCAATAAGCGTGTGTGATCGCGGCCGTGACGGTTGATTGGATATGAAATCCTGTTCCACCAGTTTGAAGTGCTCAAAATAACAAAAGAAGATTTATAGATCGAGGCAGAAGAAAATAAAAAACAAGAAACACTACTCACGTTTGCAGAATTATTCACTTTGAACGCAAGATCGAAAGATAAACGTTCGCTGTTGCACCGTGTGTGGGAAGCATTCTCGCTCACAGCAATGTGCAATGTGCAACACTGTAGCATTTGCGTGGCACTCAATTGCTTGGCATAAGCTGCACATTTCCGCTGAGATATAAAGAAATCCATTCATGCGAATTTCTGAAATTGTATCATGACACATCTTTATGCTGGATTCACTTCAAAGTGCGGCTGCTATTGCTGTCATTACTGTCATTTTAATTAGCCTGCCTGCCCCATCGCAATTATCAAGTCATTTCGCAATTTGCGTACGCCACTTGGCCGTTGTTTGATTTCGTGCATTTGGGCTGAGTCAAGCGTGGCGCTCCGCCGTTCTGTGGGCCTTTCCTTGCAACTGCCATAATTACTGTCAAACTTTGTTGAAGTTTTCATATCTCACATGTGTTTACACTTATCCCACTCAGAATTCAATAAAGATACAATTTTGTTTTTATTGATGCGTTGACAAGTGCGTTTATTTATAAGGTCTTTTGCACCGCTTAATGCACTTCATCAAAGTAAACATTTGATTTCTTGCTTAAGATAATAATTAGTTCCTGTTGAATTCAATGATAAAGAAAATATTATTTTCAGAAATTTCGATTTTCATAGAGTGAAGTTCTTACTATTGATCCCTAGTGTACATATTATTATTACTCCTTTTATAAATGTAGTACATTAACATTACCTAAACGTTGGTGTTGTAATAAATGTACCACTTTTAGATCTATGTTTTGTATATAAAATTATATTCTTGATTAACACGACCACGACTATTTGTCGGTGTGCTTCTCATATAATCGCTGCAATTTCTTCGTGGACACAAATAGAAAGTTAAATATATCCCACAGTACTAGGAACCGATTTTTATTCCTTACTCCAACATTGAATCTGAATTGGATATTTCTGCAACATCTGATCTTCACATATTCACACAAATGTCTTTAGGTTTAAGTTATAGCTCTTTAGGTAGAGCTATAGTCATAATATTACTTATTATCTGAAATACTAATTTAAAGATATAATAATTGTAGTCATCGATTCAAAGAGAGTTCTGAATATATAGTCAAAACAAGATTTATTTGAGATATCTAATAATGATTTTCTCACATTGGTAGTGGTCAACTTTAAATGCAATCTAATTGTGTATTTATTCAGACCCTCTGTTCGAGAGATGTGTTTGTTGGCTACAGTCTAAACAATTATTGAACAATGAATTTTTATAAAATGTTGTTTAGTGAAGTTTCTTTTTTAGTTCCGCTAAAAGTATCTATATAGTTTATATGGGAGGCTTTGAGTTGAAACTACGGATAAATGGACGGTTTCAACCGTTTTAAGACGACGAAACTATTGTAGTGGTCCTTTTATACATTTTACCACTTCAACTACTATAGAAAATGCAGAAAAAGTAAAATTTACCTGAAATGATTATATAAATATATTAAAGACGGTTGCTGTTCTTCTTATATTAAATGCAATAGTTCACATCATATTGGTGGATGGATTCGGCATATACTGCTTGACTAAATCAATGAGTGCAAACTTATAGCACTTAATTTATTTTCTTGTAGCATATTAAATTTTTAACATAAATACTAAAAAAAAATATTCCTAAAACAAACACGCAGTTGATAAAAATGATGACTGATAGCTTTTACTTCCGGAGCGATGTTGGTTACATTACGTGATTTTGACCGTTGATATTTGATCCAATGATGGCGCTGCGTACAAGTAATGCGTTCATCACAGCTTTATTAACATTTCTCTTTATTTCATTTTTCAAAAACTAGGAACCCAATTTGCGTATAGGCTACAGTTATCAGCCAATCCAACGCCTAACATTATTGAAACCTCTGAGATCACAATAATATATGTATAACGCATATTTGTACACTTGACGGAAACTCCAATACATCATTCTGATATTTTTTTTGATATATAATAAATATATTTTAAAAATTTGATTGATGTATGAAATTACAGAAAAATATGTTTATAAAGAATAATTACATCTCTACACCACCAAGCGATTTTCGGTGATTTAATTATTAATGAAAGCCTTTCAACTATTAAGAAAATATGATTTTACGATTTATCTCACAAAACAATACGTCTAAGTTCAATTAGTGTTGTTATTGCATTTTATAACTTGGTATGAGCGTATGATTTCCACGTCTAGCGGAGCATCAAAGTCCTACGCAGCATTCCTCATTATCCCTTAATCCTTGCGTTGGTTTTAAGCGAATGGTTATTTGTGGCACATCAGTTGTTGCAATCCTATTAAATTCAATTAATATTTGAGTTGATGTTATTGTTGATGATTGCTCATAAGTTATTAGTGGTTTACAATTAGTAATTCGTACATATGGTAGGATGCGCAAATCATAATGCACGTTCATGTATGCGGGAATGACACATAACTTGATTATCCTTGCGGTTGAAGTGCATTCACATGCTCGTGCTCACATAAGCAGTCGTAGACAAATGCGTTTGCTACTTAAAACAATTAAAATACTTCGTTGTTGTGCTTGATATTGTAGCTGTGTGTAATCTATCCCACTTCTTGCTTATCTGTCTGTGGTTGTAATGTTATTAAGTAAAGGCTTCATTTTAATCAATTATTGATATATAATCTGGCCAAGAGCACATATTTTAAGCAGTTGCAAATACTGCGCCTGATTAAGTGTTTGTTATCTTGTGATTTGCACTCAAATTTAAGGACAAACTAATGTTAAAACAAGAAATAATGGTGGCGAACTGAAACGCGAGTAATGTGTCATCGATGATTAATTAAACCAAATAATTGACACATTAAAAAATAAAAATTATATTGATTTATGTTTCTTAGAGTGAAGAAAAGGGCTACAAGCTAACTGCTCCAACCGATATACCTAAAAATAATTACAATTCATAGAAAATAATTTTCATTTATTTGTGCCGATGAATTAATGTAACTAAAAATGGCTTAATATGCTTTGCAGCATCACTTCCAAAAGACACTGTTCTTCGGCGATGCATACGAATAAATACTACTCTATGGAAATCAATAAAGATATTCACGATCATGAGTATTAAGCGCAGTAATCGTGTGAAATGGTAACACTGTAATGTGGCAGATATAGTAAACATATTCGAAATGTACTTTGCTTTGTTTATTTTGTTTATTTATTTTGCCATTGTTGATTTTCCAGTTGTATTTATTATTAAATATTACCAGAAGACAGGATACGATGGAAGATGGTGGTTTTAAGTAGCGCGGATACCCCCGATATAAGTAACCATGTGGCATATAATTATTGCTCCAGAAGGATGATGGAAAAAAATCATATCAACAGTAAAGCCCAATTAAATTTATATGTTGGCAATTCAAAAAATTCAATCTATATTTTTAATTAATGAAAAAAAAATTAATGAAAAAAAGCAACGATATTCTTTTTAAATTCGTTTCAAGTTGTCCGCATTTTCACTGAACTGATATTCCGAATCGATTGGCAAAATAACTAAACATTACGCATAATACTGAATCTGTGTCTTCTTTAACCATTCATAAGAAAGGAATATTTTGTTCACATTAACACTTTAATGGTGACTCTGGCCAGGAAAAAGGACCACTACCGAAAAGTTCAGCGGGTGCTCATTGTGTAGAACATTATATCTAAGCCATTGTTATTTTGGTCTCTCGCTAAAATATCATGTTGCCTACGACCTTAGAGTGCTATCTAAAACTTTTAAGTGATAAACATTTGGATTAACCTTAAAGTGCACGTTTCAAAAACATCAATAGAGAGCATATCTCCACCGTAGTAGCTTCTACAACCATCACCTGAAGTTGTGTTATATATATTTATTTATTTGGGAATGAATTGTATTGTTGGAAAATATGCGTCAAAAGTCATGTCCTTTTTGGAGAGGACTTAATACTTCACTTTGAGCTCGGTTTGAGTATTCGCTGCATGGCTGTGTAGAGTAGCCGTTAGTATTCTAATATAGCATTCTATTCCAAATTTCAATCAATTTTAGTGATAACTCATCTTACAAGACGCAGATTTTTAAAGTGTTTTGAAACATTGACAGATGTATCATATCTAAATATGGTTCAAACACAAAAAATTTATTAAAATATTCGTTTAAATTCCAATATTTAATGATTTTTTGATAGATCCATTTTTTGGTTACCTTCGAGTCCATCGTGTCCGAGTTTTTAAATAAGAGAGAACTGGTTGTGGGTGGCCTTTT
>NC_051846.1:153795294-153822571 GCF_002237135.1 Teleopsis dalmanni | reverse complement strand
TCCCCCTGTTTTACAAAGAAATATCGTGATTCGATGTAAGATTTTAAGAAAATATAGTAATTAATTGGGAGCATCTTTTTAAGCTTAAACAATAGGCCGTTATGCCAAACTTTATCAAATGCCTGGGATATGTCCAGAAATGCTGCTGTGCAGTACTTCTTTTTGTCAAATGCTGTATGTATGACATTAACCACTCTGTGTACTTGCTCTATTGTACTGTGTTTTTTTCTAAAACCAAATTGGTATTCCGGAATTAGTCTCCTTCTATTGACAATGGGCATTAATCTGGTAAGAAATAAATTTTCCAACAACTTTGACATAACCGGTAGAAGACTAATTGGTCTATATGACTTAACATCTTTTGCCGTTTTTCCAGGTTTGAGTATCATGGTGATTTGAGCCACCTTGAATTGGGGAGGGATAAAGCCTTTTGTGACAATAGAATTAAAAATGTTTCGCAGCAGTACTATTGCTTCATCCGGTAACTCCTTTAATATTTTTGAAGTAATTAGGTCATAGCCGGGTGCTTTATTTATTTTTAGTTTTTTGATTTCAAATTTTATGTCAAAAATGGAGAATTTTTGTATTGGAAGGTCCAGTTGGTGCGTTTGCAGTAATACCTCTCTAATCTCTTCAGATATACTATTTGGGGCTTCATTAATGTTTGGAACAAAAACTGAGGACAGATGGTCCGTAAATACATACTTTACATTTTTCTGTATCTGTTCGGGCCCATTGCCCAAGTTCGTTTTTTACTGGTGCATTGTGCGTTGTTGTCTGTTTCTTGATTGCTCGCCAGAGAGAGTAGTTGGTGGAAGTAGTTGCGTCTAGTCTTTGGAGATTTCTTTGTATTTCCAAATTTCTGGTTGTTTTCAGATGTTCTTTTAGATTTTTGATCAGCACATTAAAAAGTTTTTTATCTTTCGGAGATTTGGTTTGTTGCCAGCGCCTTCTGGCTGCTCTTTTGGCTCTTATAAGTTCTTGAGTCGTACTACATAATGGTGTGGCGAATTGTTGCATGTTTGAAGGCGTGGATCTCCAGGCTGATTGTTGAATACTCCTTATAAGATGTTCGGTTGCAAGCGCAATTTCTTCGTCTGTTTTAAGCGCCATTTTTTCATCAATTAATGCCTTAAGTGTATGCCTAAAGGCATCCCAGTTGGTTAATTTGTTGTGCAGATAACATTTTTGAACTTTAAGTTGTATATTCGATTTTATCCGTAATAATACTGGCGAGTGATCTGATGAAAGATCAAGGCTAGATTTACAGAAAGTGTCGTTTTGTCGCACTCCTTTAGTAACACAAAAGTCTAACAAGTCTGGCATTTTTTTGGGATCCGTGGGCCAATAAGTTGGTTCTCCAGACGAGATAGTTGAAAGGTTTTCGCTTCTTATAGCCGCAAGCATCTGTCGTCCTTTAGGTGTTGAAAGCCGAGAGCCCCATTCAACGTGTTTAGCATTAAAATCTCCCCCGCAATAAATCTGTTACCTAAGGTTCTAAAGAATTTTTTATATGTTGCCGTCTTAGTTGCGTGTTTTGGTGGACAGTATACTGATGTTATTGTGATTGAGCCACACCAATCTTTTACTGATATGCTGGTTGCTTGAATCTCTTCAGTGCGGTATTGTTGCATTTCAAAGTGTAATATATTTGTTTTAACTAAAATGCCACTTCCCCCATGAGCCGTTCCATCGGGATGCATAGTGTGGTAAAGGTCATAGCCTGGTACTTTAAAATAATGTTTTGAAGTAAAACGTGTTTCAGATATTAGCATGATGTCTACTTTTTGATCTTTTAAAAATTCTTGTAACTCTAAACAGTGTTTTGACAGCCCATTCGCATTCCAGAGCACTATATTTAATTCACTGTCGGACATAATTTAGTCGTCAGCGTGACAAGAACATTCATTAACGTAGTGATTTGTTCTAACATTTGCTTAACTACTATTAGAACTTCGCTCATGGTATCTGGAGATTTAAGAATAGTATGAGATTTAGGTGATTGTTCCACTAGCACACTAGCATAACTTCTTTTGGGATCCCTTGGGATAGAAAGTTTGTCTTTTTCTTCGTCAGTTTCTTTGTTTGTAGTTGTTGTTGGTTTAGGTTTTAGTGTTGGAAATTTCGCGGTTTGTAGCTGCTTATATATCGAACAGCCTTTATAATTTGCAGGATGATTTCCTTCGCATAATACGCATTTGACTTCAGTACTTCTTCCTTGGATTGGACATTGAGACGAAGAATAGTTTTTTGCACATTTGATGCACCTCGGATGTCTTCGACAATAACTTTTCGTGTGGCCATAGTCTTGGCAGTTACTACACTGAGGAATGTCTCGTTTAGGACGGGGAGGCTCAAACGTGACTCGACTATGCATCAAATTCTTTATGCTGTAGATCTCCTTGTTATTTTGTTGAGGCTCAAGTTCTACAATGAAGAGAGGAAGTGGTTTTTTCGATTCTCTGTGTTTCATATTGAACACGTTTAGAGCTTTATGGCCTATTTCCGCCAGAGCTGTTTTAATGTCCTCAGTATTGACAGACGAATGCATGTTTCTCAAGATAGCTTAAAAATTTCGTTCATCTTTAGGCTTGTAGGTATAAAATTCGGTTTTTTTCGATTCGAGTTGCTTTACTATTGTAACATAAGACTCAGTTGTTTTTGCTTGGATTTTTACCTTTTCGTTGTTTAAAACTTTTAGCTCAAAATTGTTTTCTACTTGTGAGGACAAAAGATTTATGAGAGGATTTATGTTATTCACCCTATCTACGAATATTGGTGGAGGTTTGGGCTGTTTTTCGGCATGTTGTGTCACTTCTTCAACTTCTTCTTCTTCTGTTTCTAGTACTGAAAATCTATTTACGGAACGGCTTGGATTGTCTAGCCAGTAATTATCTAATTTAGCTTGTTTTTTAGTTTGTTCAGCATTTTTTGAACGACGAATTTCAGGACTTGAACGAGTTCTTTTCTGACTTTCTTTTGGAAGTTTAATTTTTTGTATTGAAGAGTTGCTTAATAAGTTTTCTTTTGAGTTTCCCTTCGATTGAGTATGTAATTTGAAAGTTTTTTGGCTGTTCTGCTCTTTGTGCACAGGTGTAGAGAGCATAGCGCAATTTGATGTAGTAGTCATTTCGTTCAGTATATTGTTTGATATATTAGCGATTGAACTTACCGAAGTTGTTGGAAGTAAAGATAAGGCATGAGTAGACGAAACGGATATCAGTTGATGTAGAACTCAAGGTGTTAGTTATCGAGTTTGCAGTGCATACTGTGACGCTATTTGTAGTACATGTTGATGTTGAGCAGGAATGTGCTATTAGATTCGTTGGGGAAAGTCCCAGCGTGGGCGTATGAGGTGAGCTTATCAGTGGGGTACGGCATTGTTCACTCCAAGAGTGAGATATACTACCTAGTTTTTGGTGTAAACAAGTGTCGTAGTTTTTTTCAATTGAGTTTGAATTGTTTTCGGCCTGTAGCTGTTTTTGGCTTCGTGTTGCTAAGGGACTTCGTTGAACACTCATTATTTGAAATTGTGTTAGTTAATGTTTGGTTTTCGTTGATCTTATTTTGCTATGCACTGGAGCGTTCGCATAAATTAGCGTATCGCCCATGCAGCAGAAAAAGTGATTTTTGAGTAGTAATTATTTTAAAAAGATTAAATTATTTTTAAAAAAGAATCGGTTAAATTAAAATGTTAATTAGTATAAAAATGTACCATATATCACATTTGATTTTGTTTAAGTTGTATTTTAAATGCAAATAAATATTCAAATATTAATATAAATAAATTTTTTATTATTATTTTAATAAAATAAATATTAAATATTAATATAAGTGTTCAAAATTTTCACAAAATAACACGTATTAAATTTATGGATAATTAATTTTATCCAAAATTCGTTTTAGCGTTTTGCAACACTTATTTTAGTTTATTATTTTAAGTTTAAAAGCTTTTATTTGCTGTCTCTATCAGCTTTTATGTGTTTGGGTATAGAAAAACCAGACACTAGTGTAACTATCTGTCTCTGTCAGATTTGTTTAATTTAAATTAAATTTACGTTCCAAAATAAGGCGAATTATTACAAGAGCGCCAAAATCTTTATGCTATCACAATATAAATACGAACAATTGATTTGAACATTTATTCACTACTTCAATAGTTTTTGCATATATACTGCGATTCAGCACTCAATAACTTCGTTTATCCTGAACCCTGTATGTAGTTATCGCGCTAAACACCCGCGAACTAGTAAAACTTTGTAAGAGCACTATAAAACACGTCCGTACGTGGAGAAGACTAAAATAATTAAAGTACAGATATTCACGCAGTAGTCAAGTAATATTATTTTTTATTGTGATGCAATCTCATCGTAGAGTATGCAGTATGTGTATGTTATCTTCCAACGACAGCATCCAAGGCAAGTAATGATATTTGTCAACATATTTTTTTTTAAGGAAAAAATTGTGAAAATTGAAACTTACGAATTGGAAACGAACAATTTCCACACAATTCATTTCTGCCTTTTGAAAATAAAATCAAACGCTACGCATTGTTGCTAAAGTAGTCTGGATAGTGATTGACTAGGGCCTTTGTCCAGTTTAACTGAAAGCAGCGTTGTCCTGGCTTTCCCCGTCCCTTTATTCCTCCTGTATTCCTGTATTAAAGGAAGACGTCACTCCGTTCGGGTTTGAGTGATGCAAAACAAAATACAAAATCTAACGTAACGAATTTGATGATCTATTGTCATACGGAATGTCTGCTCCAAACAAAAGTACTACTTTGTATGCGTGAGTTGATGCGTTTGTACGCTCGTGAGTATGTGCGCCTATATGGGGTCCGTGTGCTAGGATTGTCTACATCCCCTGCAAGCATGTGCGTATGACTGTATCCATGTGAGTGCATGTAAATATGTACAGTTATTTCTAAAAATGTGTTTGGTGTGAGCTGATATTTTCGGAATGTGACATATTCGTTGCAAACCGGATGCGGACTCTTCGCATGCGGCATGGAATATTCAATTAGGAAACGTACGATGACAAAATAATTGCATTCAAGTGGTCGTTGTTGAGTGATGAATTGGTGTTGGCTTCATGTGGTAGCTGCAAAGAAGATGGCGTCGGTATTATTTCGTAGTTCTACTTTTAGAGTTTCAGTTGGCGCTCATAAAGAAGTTACTTTAGTGCTGTAATTCTGCTAATGACAATGAAGCTTTATTAAAGTTCAGCTTTATGTAAGGATTTATGCACAACAAGAAACTCTTTAAAATATCTGTTATTTGTTTTTTTTAATATTGTTAAGTGCAACTTTTTTCCAAAAATGTCAATTGATGAGTTAAATTGAGTCGTTCTATGCTTGGATAGTTTATGCTGAAAAAAGTTTAAACAGAATTTTTTTGCAGTAAAAAAATATTTCTAAAAGAAGTACTCTTAAACAATTATTTGCATTGTACTATAATTTAATATTTTTTTAAAAATTCTGTACACTCTTACCAACTCTGTAGTAATGCCTGAACTAATCTTGCTTACCAAACTATATGGAATAATAGAAAACATTCGAAATAATTAAATGTTACATTGGTATCAATCCAGAAGGAAAGTTGGACTCGAAGAAGGCTACTGTCTATTTAATGCTCTTAAGTTTGCTTCGATGAAGCAAGCTATATTAACCATTGCTGACAGTATATGTATGTCCTTTAGTTGTCATATGATTTTCTATATCAAGTTAAGAATATGCAATAAGTCTACTTTCGTTATTTTTGTCAAACCAAAACTGTCTCTTAGATGTGTGAAACTCTTCCTTCGCAGTCCTGTCCAGAGACAGAAATATAACTTCATGATCTTCACCTCCTCTTCGTCATAGTAACTTTTGTTACTCATTGCGAGAAATTACATAAATTTTCGGATCTTTTTAAAGAAACGGAAAATATTTCAAAAGGTAAGGAAGAAAGTTAATAATAGAGCTTTTTATGATTTTCAATTCGAATACTGTAAGACAGGTTTTAGGAAAGCAGGACATAAGAGCACTATTTCTCTAGCTAAAGAGAACAGAAGCTTTTGTCAAGTTCTTGAAATATACCAACACCCAAGTACGTTTCAGTTTTTCCACCAACGGTAAAAATCCACAAGATGTTCCCACATTTTGCCAATAATATTTCGGTAACTCTAAAAGAAATTATGTGGTGGAGACGATTGATGCTAAACGTGTTGTAATCATAGAATCTTTCTATCAAGAATAGCTGTTAGATATTTTACTTCGGGACTGCGGAATGGTAACGCCTTTTAGAACAGAATGTGGCAAACCGTATCTTGCGAAGAGAACTATACTATAAAGTTTATTCTCTGTATACAAATTATCAATCACATCCAATGCATATTCAGCCTCACTGCACGCAACCACATGAGTGGAACCGTAAACATTTGGAATTGTCAGCAAGTAATCTACTAGCGAACACAGTGTAAGGACGATAGAGTGCCCCCTGCGGACAGCTTCTATGTACATAACTCATAGCATACTGGTTATTACCTACCTTGATTAGAATTGTGACAACATTTATCATCTAATTAAGACCCCGTTTTCGCCAACCTTCTCTGTATTGATAACAAGATCTTTTTAAAGATAAATATCTTCTTCAGCAATAAATAAAAAATATACGAAAAGATTTCATTTTTTTTATCATTTATATAAAGATATAGGTGAAAAACGAAATAATGAATTCTTCATAATATTTTTATCATTCAATGTAAATTATACCAAGCTTAAAGACTTATATGCTTAGGATATATCCTTCAAAATCACCCCATTTTGGTATTTGTGCAAACCTCACCAAAAGGTAATTTAATTTATCATATTGGCAGAAACATCATCCATGCCTTGTATACACCCATGTGCCTGCATTGTTGTTATTGACTTGAATAGTTTTGAAGTGTACTTTTACTTATTAAATGAGTCCATCTACATTCGAAATTCGAATGCATGTTAGTTGTCTTCCAGGATTTCATTCATGTAAGAATTTTTTCTTTGTGCAATTCAATTAAGTGCTTGAAGCATTACAAGGGGTATGTCAAATATCACACATTATCCTTTCAATGAAGGCATTGATGGATATATTGAACAAGTTTACAGCAGTACATTATGGTTGAAATTGATACGTTGATATGTACATCCGAGTATGTATCTGATAGATGAAAAGTCAGTTGAACGCATGAATTGCATTTCAAGTACAACTAATAGTATTTAATTGTATAAATTGGTACCACGTATTGTCGTTCTCTGAATGACCTTTTCATTACTAGCTACCTTTGTTGTACGATTCAATGAACTCGTATTGTATTTATTTCTTTGTTGTGGTTGAAATTCTTAATTGTGGTTAAACAAGCGGAAGAATTTAAATCGCATTTATATGCATTCATCCACATTATTTGTTTTCAAGAAGATCCTTAAATAATTTTATTCCATCCTAGGCTGTTATTATTAAACCATTGTCATAGTCAAGCTCGTATTGAGATTTTAAAGTCGAATAATTGTAACTTTAGACTTTTTCAAACATTTCATCTTCAGGTTTCTGAAATATTTTATATTTTGAGAGTGAAATAACAATAAAAAAATATAGATTTTTTAAAATACTCACTTTGTTACTAAAGTCGCTCATTTAATTAACTGAAAGTAAAATATTCAAAGAAATTTTAAACCTCATGCCAAAATAATCAACATTTTAAAATCAATACCCTAGTCTAATATTTGCCTACATACATTTTATAATATTACTCCAATATTAAATGTATTAAAAGGATTAACAAATATTATAATAATATAATATATGCCATATAAAAGTAATTCCGAATAGAAAGAATTAAAATGAGTACTGAAGAAACTGAAAGCTAATGTGAAAGTCGAATGGACAGCTAAGGTCTAGTTTTTGACAGAAGATATACTTGATTAGAGGATCCAAAGGTCAAAAATCTAGCTTGTAGCATAACTCTAAATTCTCTGAAACCATTAACAAAAGAAAATTTGAGTGTGAACAATGAAATCCTACTTTATATGCAAGTAATTAGACTTAAACTTAAAGCCGAACAGCATATTCAACGCAAAGTCGATGACAACCAGGCACAGAGGTAGGCCAAGAACAAGATGGGATGAGAACGTGTATGGTGATGCAAGAACGATTGGAGTACTGAACTGGAAGAGAGTTGCAGAAGATAGGGACAGATGGCCGCAGATCGTGAGTGAGGCCAAGGTTCATATTGAACTGTAGTGTTAAATAAGAGAATAATTAGACTTAAACCACTAAGTGGCTGTGTTGCTTATTGCTTTATATATTCTTATCTTGTTGAAATATTGTATTGAGACATATGCTAAAAGCTTCATGGTAAATAAAGATCTTCATCTTCATTCATTTTCAGAAATGAAGATGAATTTAAGGACTTGCGAGTCGAGAGTTTGCAAAAGTACATCAAAGTCAGAGTGTTGAAATTGTTTTATTTTGTGGATACTCACACTAATTTAGAATTGCGAACTTTCAAATCTAATGCAATGTATATTCCGTCAGGAAGATATGCCTGGACTTTTAACAATTCATCTTATTATCATATATGAATGAAGTTTTTGTTAGAGTGAATTACCCAATTGATCACTGACACTATTGAGTTAAAGTGTTTTAGACACTAATTCGCTTATCATTACGCAATGAACAACAAGACACTAAACGAATGCATTTAATATTAGTTAATGTCATTTGTAATCTATATATCTTTGAACTCTTCACAGTATTTTTAAAAAATACAAACACCATATATAGTTGGACTAGATGTTTGTAATACATTGGTTAACAGCAAATATTTTTCTTCAGTGCGAGATTAGTAGTTAAATAATTTCTAACAAAAAAAATAACTGGTAAAGTAGCTTTAAATCTCAGAACATTAGATGTCACCATATAACAACTAGTAATAGAACGACATTAGATAAAACAAACCTGACGCAATTGTATGTCTGCCTTCTACCCTCAACAAATTCAAATTTCAGTTCCGCTTTGGACCCTTTAAAGGACTCGTATCATGCAATGCGACAATTTCTTTAAAGCTGACCATCCACTATATAATAAGTATTGTTCTTACAACAACCAAGTAGATCAAGTAAAGTATGCGTCATTATAGTTCGCATTTCTAACCAGTAGCTCTTTGACATAAAACGAACACAATTCAAGCTATTCTAACATGTTAGAAAGATATTTTGCATTTCATATTGCGAAATTAAACCTTAGCTCTGCGAATCTTATAAAGTAGATAGAAACAGTTAAAATCAAATATTTCTAAGTAGGAAAAACAAAGTTCGATTTTATTTTATACTAACATAGTTTACTGTCGGTTAATGTTGTGCTTTTTCTTCCATAACTGCTGAAGTTGAGACAGATGAGGACCCTGGCGACTTGTCGTGTTCAAAATTTAAGATAGTTATTTAATTGCTTGCAGTCGTAAATTTATAGGGTTAATATGTTAGATAGGAAAGTCGAACTATCAAAAAGTGCACATACCTAAGTATACGACCTATTATTACTATTATCCTATTATTATTCGATTGTATTTCAATTATTTTTTCTTATATCAAGAATAATGTTTATAATACAGTCAAACCTCTCTCTAACGAAGTTCTTGGTGCCTACAAAAAACTTCGTTATAGAGAGGTTAAACAAAAATTTTTCAAATCTTCTGACAAGTTAATAGCTTGCATACAAAGAAGTTTCTCATAAGTTGCAAGGTATTAGTTGAGTGTTTAACTTGTATTTGAATAAATTCCTTATAGAGAGGTTGTTTTGTATGCAAAAATTTGTTTGCGTACCTGAAAAAACTTCGTTATAGAGAGGAATTCACTATAGAGAGGTTCGTTGTAGAGAGATTTGCTATAGAGAAGTTCAAATATATGAAAATCGCTGTGTCTTCAACAAAATTTCATTACAGAGAGGAATTCGTTATAGCGAGGTTCGCTATAGAGAGGTTTGACTGTATTTAAAAACTAGGCAACAATTTATTCATTCGATCAGAATGGGATTAACATAAGGTAGTATTACATAGTAGTATACAAAGCGTTCCACGAAAATATTTACTCTTTACATCGAAGAGTAACAGCTTTACCTACACAGAGGTATTAGGAAACGTATTCAACACTTTTATGTCAATCACTATTAAATGTGATTCCACATACACATCTTTGACAGTCTTTTTGAGCTATAATTGAGTAAATATATAGGGAATTTAACAAGTGACGATCTTTTTAAGAGATATTATAATTCATATGGATATAGCCTATAAAACAATGTCAGTAACTTTGCAAGACATATTTTTATTTCAATTTTTAGATATTGATTATCTGATCAAGTAATTAAAGTCAATATTGTACTACTAATAAGCGCCTTGCATTCAAATAACTTCATGTGTATTGAGTAAATTAAAATTGCGATTTTCTTGATTTTAATAAACAAGAGTCCTTAGATAAACATTAATGAAAATGGTATGAAAATAATGAAGAACACTGCATTTCACTGAACTTATATTTAGATTTCTATATGCAAGTGGAAGTGAATGTATAATAGATAACATTTTTAGCTGAAATTAACTTATAAAATATTATGTGAAAAAAATCCCGGCACGTCAGCTGGCTTGATACGCAGACAGAATTCATTACAAGGCGAAAACTGACAAATACTGCATGAGAAAGAATGAACTGGCTTTGTTGGAAGGATTCAACGCTGTAATGTAGACGAACTTAAGAAGAAGCTTGCATTCAACATCAATTCACTTATTATTCCAATTTGTAGTACTATTCATGCTCAATTTAGCTGTTAGTGTTGCTGCTGCTGCTGCTGCTGCTTTTACTGTTACTGTTACTGTTGCTGTTGCTGTTGCAAGTTTAGTATGTTGGCGTTATGCAGTGGCAACATTTTGCATTAGTGCGCCATTCATTTGCTTTCCTCGGTCGGCAGCTGAAGTGAAATGCGTATGTGCGAGGTAAAAAGAAGGCGCCTATCATCCTTCAAACATTCAAAACCTGCACATCCAACTCTCATCAACTTCATTTACTCGCTCTAGTCAGAATCTGCCAACTTATCGTTCTTCGTTCTTAAAGCTACTCGCTGTAAACGCAGGGTAGCCGCATGTTGCGGTGAAAGTGTCATTGCACGTTTACTTTGGTTTTTGCTCCTGCATAATGGGAATACGTGTTTTTGACATTAAATTTTGGTGTTTAAAATCACACATTGCACGTCTTAGTGAAATGAAGTTTCAATGAAACCATCCACTAATTTGTTCCTAAGAGTGTCGTAGTGCGGGAGAGAAAGTGTTATTTTGATATTGAAAATTTTCAAGGTTCTTCACGCTATCGAAGCAAAACTTTCAAATGACATTGATTAGATTAAAGAAACTTTTTGTTTGAAACTTAAAGCACTTTTTCCCAAATACCTGAATTTTCTAGAACTCATGTTATTTGAAAAGGAAAAATTATTATTTATTAATAACATATCACTAATTATAGGAGCGAGAAGGTCTCAAGCAGTATTTTATAACATGAAGGCAGCAACAATACATATAATATCAAAACAGCATCCACTATGAAGCAATCAATTTTGCTCTAATTTTCAAGTGAAGTGAAGGTGCGGATATCAACACCTGAAGACAGAAATAGGAGACAGATAGTATTTGAAATTTAATATTCATAACATTTTATCATATTTAGTATAACAACATGTTTGAGACTTATGCTCTATAGAAAAACTTAAACAGCACTAAGACCTTTCTCAAAAAAGTATCTTTAGTTTTATTAAAGGTAATAGATGATTTGAAACCCATCGAAAAATGGTTTTAAATTGTCCAAGTTTTGTATGATAACAAAATGGATTAGTTAAGTATTTATTAAGTTTATTAACATTTTATTTTTTGCTTCATTGAAGTTTAACTTTATTAACGAAGCACGAAATTTAGAGAATCGATAGAAATACACTTACAAAATATAAATATACGATCTCCATACCGTAGTTTTACAGACCTGAATCTGAATCCCTACCTGGAATGTAGGTACATTAAACGTCTATTAAAAGGATATATGTAGAATATATTACTACTATAAAAAATTTACAGGTTTAATAAATGTATTCCTCAGAATAAACTTTTAAATGAATTTGTTTAATTTATTTTTATTTGTTAAAAAAACATTCGTTAGTTCTTAATATCTGCTGTTTTTCTTTATTAAGCTTCGCGAAGAAAAACATGAGTGAGGTATATGGTATAGCTCATCGGAAACTTTTTTGCCGGACCTTAAAAGTCTGTTTGATACTGTGAAAAGAGTTTATTTTTGTAAAGAAGATCCTTCCTTTTTGCATTATAGAATGATCCGCTACTTCGAAAAACAGCAATCTTTTAAACATACTGATACATTATGATTGCTCAATTTGCTACGTATTTGAGTTTTTAATATAATAATATGTAGGTAGTTATATTTAAATAATTCTGAAAATAATTTAATTAAAAGATATATAATACGTTTTATAACGTCATCCTGACATAGTTTTATCCATAAATCATTCGGATTGATGAACTGCTGCATCACTTTTGCTTTCATTTTTTATGCAAAATCAATCAAATCTTCCTTCCTATAAGACTTATAATCAAAGCGAATCCATTAAATTACTTAGACACATGAATCATAATTCAGTTAATTTCAATTTTCAAGCCAAATGGCCTTCGATGAGCTGTAAAATACGTAAAGGTCACTAGCAAAATATGATCAAAAGTCAAAATTCAATAAAATCAACATTAATAATTCGAAATGAGGTAGAAAGCCAGATTCACTTTTCCTCAAACTAAAATCAGTCATTGCTGCAAAGAACTTCAAAACAATAAGGAGGAATAAATTTCTACAATTTCGTTGAAATTGGTTTTGGAAGCAACGCGGTAACACCCGCAGTTCTTTTCCGCACGCCCATAAACAAAACGTTTCATATTAAATGTCGTAGATTACCGGCAACCGATAACAAACAAAACAAAAACTGTGAAGCAACGGAATCATATCAGACGAAAGCTGGAAGGGATGATGACCATTAAAACTACTTGAAAGTGTGCTTTTAGAGAAGACAGCGTCTGCTGGCGGTATTCGCAACCATTTAAAAAATTTTCCAAGTAAAAAATGTTTGCTGTGATATTCAATAAAACTGAGAATTATGACAGTCGCTCTGGCGGCAGCAGTGGCAGAAGTAGCAGAGGTGGCAGCAGCGACAACGTCTATGCTACCACCACAACTTGGACAAGCATTGACATAAACGTGCAAAACGTTTGACTTTGGAGCTCACCACTCTTCCGCACCGAAATGTCGAAGTTTCTGACGCAATCGCTGCGGTGGCAGATTTTATTATTTGTCTTTATGCTGCTTTCAGCTGCCACTTGGCATATTCAAAACGTTGCGTTCACAGTCATAAATCATAAATTTGTGTTACAGGATATTTAATCATAATCACATAAAAAATAAAAGTAAAAGTAAAGTTTGGAGTTGGAGTTGAAACGAAAGCGGGAGCTGAAGGTGGAGATGAAGATGAAGTAAGCTAGAATACTCAAGTCAATCTGATTTTCCGGGAATTGGTGGGCGTGTGCGGTAGCGTTCAGAGCTGTGGCATTAAGTGCTGGGCGTTTTCAATGCATTTTTATCTTTTTAATTCAATAAAATGATTTTCAATATTTATAACGATACACTGGAAAAATATTGGTAATAAGAGGGTTCATAAAGTTTTGCAGGTTACTCATTTCTTTGAACATATATTGTCTTATCATGAATACGTACATTACATATTGCACAATATTAATTTTAAGTAGAAATATCATCGTACTCTATAAGTGTTGAAGAATATGTTTTAATATCATTTTTATAGACTTATGTATATATAAATTATTAACTATGTATTTATGTAAAGTTTGGACTTGGAAGACTGTCGATAATGAACTATTGAAAACTTCTCAACTTATGTCTAAAATTTTCAATAAATACTCGTATAACATATGAGCTTCATCAGTACTAAATTATTTGGAGTAAGCACAATTTAATTCTCAATCTTTTGCAAAAACTGCAAAAGATCATGGGAGAAATCATTGGAGAAGCATAAAATATTCTCAAGTTAATGTTTTATTATATTTTTACCTATAGATATATGTATAGATGTAAACATTTTAGAAAGTAAGAACCAGAAAGTAGATCCTTCTGCACTCTGATTTAATTTAAAGTAATTTTTATTAAGAGGTTTTTAATTAATTGCATTTTTGGCTGACCATACAGCTGTATCGAGTATTGCCAAATACCCATCATCAGTGGTCTTGGAAATAATTCTTGTATTTAATTATTCGTAAATAATTATTGTTTTAAGACTGCAAGTACCAGGAATCGAACTCGGGTCCTGCCAAATATGAAGCTCAGAATCAGCGCACCTTTACCAACTGATCCAAAGCCGTACTTTTTTGTTCGCATATTTTTCTGGAGTTTTGTTACTATTACTATGAAAGTTTTTATTAACAATTTTACTTGCTGTGTTTATATTAGAACGAAATCATAAACCAGCTGTAGAATAATTGAATTAATTAATTAATTATAATTTTATTTACAATTGTTAAATTTCAATACTATTCTGTTCGTAGAGGTATTATTTGTTGTATGATTTGTTCTTTTGTATGATTTGTTCTTATGTATAGAACCTAATCTAGGAACGTAATGCTGAGAAACTCATACTAATGTTACTCCACTAGTCGCACGGGCGAGACCAATATTTTGTGAATATAAGTTGTAATTTAATGTCAATATTCCAGACGAAAGTGACTATTATTTTTAATAGCAAACTTGTTATATTTCATAAAGAGGTTTTTTCGAACAGAAGTGAAACAACAACAAAAATTTATTTTTTATATTATTTTAATTAATTGAATTTTTGGCTGTAATTAATCCGCGCATAATAATTCAAACTCGAAGCCATAGCACTCCAATCCAAAACTTCATGCAAAAATTAATATAAATTGTGGTAATCCTGTAATTGGAATGCATATGTGATTATTGAATAAATTCTATTAATATAATACATTCATTACTTAATAACACAGTTTTTGTTTTCGTATAAAAAAACTGAGAAATTTTCGATTTAAATAATGGTAATGGTGACTAGGTATGACTCTCAGTGTAAATGTCCTTTGGCTATTACCAAGAAGAGCTTAAAATTGCTATGCCATTCTTCTATGACTATTTGTATAACATGGCAATTAGAAAAGTTTCCAACACTATTCTTAACAACTTTATTAATATGATTTTGACCAATATTTTTGTAGATCGTATAGGACCCTAAACCAAAAACTTCACTAGACGTATTTCTTACCAATATAAATGTTTGTGATTAATAAGACTGAAATAACTATATTACATATTATTATATATATTACTATACTATTATCGTGTTCTTAATTGTTAACTTATTGTTGTGTCATATTGTTGATCCTAATATGTACTACAGCGGCTGTCACTGTTAAGACGTTGTATATACACTGCTTTGATGACGTTTAAAATAGTAGAAAATTTCAAATAAAGAGCGCCATTAAGTTGAGGACTGTATACCAATCAAATATCTAAAGTGGTTCTGTGAACTATGAATCCATTCACTGTTTCTGCCACAATGAACTAGTTCATGGCTCAAAGGATCTGGTTCAAAATCAATTTCAGTTCAAAATCAGTTCTTATACAATTATACATAAATTAATAAATCTTGATTGAGTAAAATATTTTAAACTTTAAGTATTACAACTTCAGTTGGCATTATATAAAAATGGATTATTAACTGCGGTCCTTTATGGGAATCATTTTTATAATTTTGTTTGTCTCAAATTAAAGCATTTTTATTTTCAATAATTTTTTTACCAACTCAAGCAACATTTTGTTCGTTTAATTTTGACAACTTAATAAAAAAAATGAATAAAAAGAATAGTAAATTTATTAAAATGGTACTAAGACACTTAACAAATTTAATGAAATTTGCAAATAGATTGTTTCGGTGACCGTTTTTACTCAGTTCGGTAGTTACTATTTCATTTTCAATTATTAAGAAAGTAGACGACTGTATCAAGATCAAAATATTTGAAAAAAGCTCCTTTACTCGCATTTTGAAACAATAAATATTTCTACACCACAATAACATTCCGAACAGTTGCAACAAAAACTAGTCTGCGGCAAATTTAGTTGACATATCCTTTTCCTTTCGCCTTCCTACAACATTGTCGTCTTGCTTCTGTTTGTCTTTTTGCATCTGAGTACTAGTCGATGTCTGCCTATACATATTGTTTTAATATTTTTTTCCATAGAAATATGCTTTGCAAGATATTTGTCATAAATTTTGAAATACTGGTATGAATATCCATAGCTTTTCATATCAGCACTTGCATTGAGGGGCTAAAGCGGATTGCTTGGAACCAAGTATTCTTGTGTTGGCACTAAGCTAAACGTGTACGAGCGTCTCAAAGAAACAATGCACATTTTTAGCAGGAGGAAAACAAAGAAAGTATATGACTAAAAATCGAGAACTAAGGAGTACAAGAACGTTTGTAAGATATGAAGCTACTTGGCAATAAGTTTTCAAAGACAGGCACAAAAACAGCTACAAGAACAACAAGCAGCGCCTTCACAACCAGGCAAAAGGATATTTAGACAAATAGAATTCTGGTGAAAAGTTTTGTTCAGAAAACATATTGTGATTGCTGTGTAAGATTATAGTAACTGAAAAGGACAATTTTTCAAGAACAAATTCTTTAAAGTTTAAGCAACGCAGTTCTACCATAAATGTAAATTATCAAGAATATATTCCTGCTATCACTGCTATCACTGCTATTCAATTAATCTTTTTTACTTTCATTTATTTTCCGCTTTTTTCAATTGTCCTTATCAGAAATTATAGCGTTGACGTGCTTTTAAAAAGCTTTTAATTCAAAAATTTGACCTTTAATGTAAACTTGCTAGCATAATTAAATTATCTCTGTAATATAATTAAAAAATAATGCCGTACGCATTTTGCTTTGTCCTCCCCTGCGAATACAGCAAACGCTTTAAATTTTAGACGCAACAGTTAAGCAAGAGAAGCACAATGGACTAAATTCACAGTTCCTTTAAGCAAATTATGTCCCTCAAGGAAAGAAGAACCGAAAAATAAAAACTGAAATTCACCTAACGCTCCACCTTTGCTTCAAGACGTACTTACTTTTCCATCTTTGAAACTTTTCTAATTTTATTTTGTCCCGCCGAAAGGCTTTCAACTATTTTGTGTACAAGTTTACCATCTTGTTTCCGGGCCCACACTTCAACCGTGCGCGCTTCCCTTTTGTCTTGTGCGCCTTTTGTCAGAGAACGGCGAATAAAGTTATTTCCACTCCTGTGTCACATAATTGAATTTTTACTTTGGAATTTTGCAGGTTTATTTGTTTGGTGCAGCAGTAGATAGCGCCGGCGTTTGGGTCTGGCAGTCGACAATCGGCAGTCAGCAGTCGGCAATCGGCAGTCGGTAGTCGGTAGTCGGCGAGGAATGGAACTTATTGTCTGCTGGTTTTTGTGCGTTTCTATCAAACCCTATTAATTTTTTACGTAAACTTCGAATTACCTTTTGTTTACAATGCACTCGCTGTGCTACTGTTCTGCATGTCCTTTGTTTGTGCTCATAGAAAATTTTCCGTGGACAGGATAGAATTTCATTGATTACGTTATATGTGCGAAATAGTATTTGATTATTAGCGCACAGTGGAGAAATGGATATGAACTTACTATAATGCTGAGATGTATGTACTATAAATAATTCATATTTATTCAAAAAAAAAAATTTAAGGCGAATGGAATTGGAAAATTAGTAATCGCTACAAAAACAATTATTTCAAAATATGAAAGTAATACATTAATAAAATTAATAAGGAAGATATAAGAGCCTTAAAAATCTAATGACTGATCGGTCATTAGATATGTTAAATAAGATAGCATAAGTGTGAGAGTTAAGGTAAAAAGAAACAATCCAGTAGTAAAGATGTATACAAGTAGTGTCGCAAAATATTCCAAAAGTGCATCAAAGGGACTTACTGTTTACTCATTAATTTTTAGAGATCTTAAAAGTATGTATTCCAAATTGAAAAGAGAGAATTTGACAGATCATATTTCAAGGACAATATAAACGTACGAAATTGTTTCCTGCCAACACATAGACTTTTCTATATATGTACTTAGCTATTATACTTAAAGTACTTTTATAGAAAATAATGGTCTGAAAATTCAATACTTTAAGTGACTTTTTAGATATCTTGTAGTGTGTGAAAGAAAACTGATAACCGAACTAAGAAACTCTGTTTTATAACTAATACTAAAAATGATAAAATCTCTGTTCTTATATTTTAGAAAAGAAAGCTTAGAGAGGACTTCATAGAACGAATGTCCTTAATAACTTGTGTTTTTTAATGTGTGTAAATAATTTCATATCCTTATACTAATAGTCTATTGAAGTGATATTTCCTTTTCTTGAAGTGATATATTAGAAAATTATTATTATTATTATATAAACAGATATTGCACTACGACCTAGAGATCTATTGTGCCGCTTTTAGGGAGTATTGAACCTATATTAACGGATTTTAATTTTTCATCCGATATGAGATGTACACATAGGTGTCTCTATCGCTTATGTATCAGTGCCGGGTAACATCCGGCACGTATTTTAAGGTTTTATTCAGTTTCTTACAAAACTCTAAAATAAATTCTATTGGAATTAGTTTTTAATTTTGTAAGGAGTTAAGTTAACCATAATAAGGCATGTACTAAGGTTTATGTTTTATGTTATAAAGTGCTTAATCATTGTTATTAATTCATTTTAATGTTTAATTATTTGTTTAGAAAAATTAAACAAAATTATAAGATTCATAAAAATTAAAGCTTATAAGTTAGTCATTTAGTTTATATTTTTTTGAGGAACAAATAGATAAAATTTGTTGCCCAAACTTTTTTCCTTTTGTTTGCTATAGCTTTGAAATACAATCTGAATTGCCTTTAACAAATTAAGTTGTTTCAGAAATCCTTTTAATCCTTATTGGCCCACTGTAGTAAAGTCGTACGAACGCGTTCGCTTGATTTGTTAGCCAATTTGTAAAGGTGTACAGCAGAGACGACAGTGGAACGGTTACCGTTCATACGTAAATTTTCATAACAGAAGTCTATAAAACTGTCGTGCTTGTTGCATTCGGTGTATAATAAGTCGTACCCTTACGGTTCACCCTAACGCAGTCTATTAGAGATACAAAGCCCAATGTTAAATAATATTTTCCGGACTGAGTAATGAAATGGGAAAATAAATTCCTATTAAAAATAAATTAAAAGTCGGCACGCCAGTAGCGCAAATACTCGCAGCGTCAAACAAAGGATATCACGTGCGTTACCTTCAAATGTAAAGTAAAGAAATTGGCGATGAAAGGCAAGATAATGGCACACTCTTAGCCAAATACGCAGAGGCTAGGGTAGCAGTACGAGTTCAAGAGTAAAATTTACCCATAATTACATTAGCGTACAAATTTAATTTGCTTAATTAAATGTTATGGACAAAACGTTCCACGAGAGTGAGACGTGCACATCGTGGCGAAATAAATTTTTCAAATTTTGAATAGGAATAGACTGGAAAATATGTCTTCCAGCCATGTTTTATTACAAAAAAATTGTTATTCGTTTCAATTTTAATGGATTTTTAAATATTTTTATAATTCCAGTTTGACTAAACGAGAAATATGTAGGGATGTAGGGAGCGAATAGGAAAACAAAATCCAGAAATAGTTATCACGTAAAATATGAACAAAGTCAACTTTGAGCAAAAGTAACAGAAACGCGCGTTGAAAACCAATTGAATCTGAGCGCAAGTTTAGCATAGGAGCATGGAAAATAGGATTAGCGGTGGGCTGAAGTGGTACTCGGTATATTGTTGGCGAGGCAGTCTCACCCTGGGACAATATGGTCCATTTGCATTGCACGTTGAGCTTGTATTCATTTCCGTTTTGGGTTTTTCTGTCGCTGGCCGTAATTTTATTCTGACATTTACGCTGCAAAGCTCAAGCCCCAGCTCAAGGGATGTTGGCAGGCAGTTACAGCCACCATGTCAGCCTACCTCCACGTTGCGCTTGCAGTGGAATCACGCTGTCAAGTGTTACTTTGTCGTGCAGAATGTCAATCCTAAGTGACGTGGCACTACTTTGACGATAATGCAACTTTGCGCTATGAAAACTCTTATTTCGTATTTCGCAACCAATTACAGTTTTTGATTTCGCATTGTGTGAAATTCGTTTATGTGCCCGTATTTTCTATAAAATTTACCAACACTGCAACGAGTAAAGAGCAACGAGCAACGTGCAACGAAAAACTTTAATGCACTTCGCTCGACATTGTTTCACAGTAGGTGGGCATAAAAATTATGAAGAGCAAAATATCCTAGAATAAAAATATTTTTTGCGAAAGCAGAAATGAAATATGCATTTGGCATAGAAAACTGAAAACCCGAGATATGAAAGTCTTTGGAAATTAGTTTGGACAAAGCACCTGTTTTGTTAGTGAAAAGCATTTACCTCACGTCAACGTAATTGTATTGTTCCCACCGCAAATTGTAAAATGCAATTTTGAGACTTGAAGTTGTCCTGCCATGGCCTTGCCATCTACATTAAACTATTGTAGGTTTATTTGATTTTTTGTG
Organism: Teleopsis dalmanni; assembly: GCF_002237135.1. Taxonomy (NCBI): domain Eukaryota; kingdom Metazoa; phylum Arthropoda; class Insecta; order Diptera; family Diopsidae; genus Teleopsis; species Teleopsis dalmanni. The sequence goes on along the minus strand of NC_051846.1, from coordinate 153,801,815 downwards.
CACTGCCAGCACTGCCAGCACTGCCAGCCTGCCAGCACAGCAGCATAACTGAAACAATCGAAAAAAGAAGGAATCAATTGTGTGTGACCAAATTAAGTTCATTCGTATTCACATTGTCAAGTGGTACCAAATGGGAGCTATTAGAACAGTTGCTATGCTGGAAAAGTCACACTAACTCGGGCACAAGGACCAGTGTTGTCAACTTAATTGAAAAAGGTATGCTTTGGTGCCAACCGAATGCCACGTCGACACCGGAAATAGCCGGTTGCAAGCAGCAGTGAGATGAATGCATAAAAATTAAAATAATTTGTATGCACTTTTGTGGTAACTTGGAATCGTGTTGAAATTGAAATGGAATTGTAGAATAAAAAAGATGCTCTCTTAGTTCTATTTGAGTTTTGTGAAATTCGTAAAAAAAAAAAAGAAAAAACAAAAAAAAGAAAACTAAAACGTAGTAAACTCGAGAGTAGTTAGCTCTTTTTCTGCTTTTAATTAGGTGACGACCTAGTACTGAATAGTACATTACGATGAAGTATTAATATTAGAAAGTGAACACATTTTTGTTTTTAAATCTGAAATTGATTTTCAAGTCTTAAAAAATGTTTGTTTTTTTAATTCCTAATAATAAATGGAAAAAGTTTTCAGATTTTAAATTCAGTAAGGCATTGCAGCACATTCAAACCAAAGACAAGTTTCGCAGGCTTAATATAAGGATATAAAATTTGGTGAAGAATATCTAGAGTAATATTAGCTATTACCTAAACAACCCAGAATATAGCTGCATTTGGAATAACGAGAGAAAGGCACAAATAGAGTGCGAACCATCAACAATACATTTTTTCTTACTTAACTCATATGTGGTGTGCCTGGTAAGCTGATCCCATTCTACAGTCGTGGAGGCAACATAACATAGATTCCATGAACCTATCCAACTAAAAAATTTTAAAGCATTTATTTCCTTACGAGCTACTAACTCAGTAATGGCAATGTTTAAAGAATTTTATAGGATTCATATTTCATATATTTCATAGTTTAGATAATCCGGATAGTGATGAACCAATTTTGTTCCATCGTTAATTAAATAAAGTGTTTTTTTCAGGCTAATTGGTCAAAACTTTTTTATTGTTGTTAAAAACAATAATAAAAATTAAGAAAAAAAGAAATCACAATTTAATTTTGCAATAATTTTTACTTTTCGACATTTCGACTTTAGTCTAAAGTCATCATCAGGAAATCGTCAGGTGATCGTCAGCAGTCACGCATAACTAAGTCAAGCGCATGCGTTGAGTGGTCGGTGTTTTCTCTATTAGGCGTTCGGGTACAGTGATGGTTTTGTGCGACAGTGCATTATTGTACAAACAGAGCCTCTCGGTAATACCACAATAGAACTTCCAGGTAGTATTCTATCTTCACTGTCTAAAACAGCGGTCCAAGAACTTTTGTTGACTTTCTAGATATGTTTTTCATCGTGATTGATATTTGGCGGCAAATCTCAAGTTCTTAATGAATCATGAATCAGCGGTACACCTAAACATAGTTTAGCATTTCGTATGTTTCTGAATTACTTTTACTCAATTTTAATCAGAATTTAATATTCGTTCATTCACTCATAAATATTGCTGTGGCAAAATGTTTAAATGGAACCAATCTTCTCAAACTGTGTTTGAAATCAGCCAATGTTATTAGTTTCGCAGTCAAATAGTTGAATCTGGAATATTGGCTCCACTTCCTTCACTATACATTCAAAATAGTACTAAGGATTTAAAAAAAATTCGGTGAAATTATATTTATGAAATTATTATTTTCTATAACAAATAATTTAATTACTTACTATAGTTCGGAGTATTTTGTTGAGTCATAAGAGATGATGTAGTGTTGAAATAGTTATGATATGTTACAGTAACCATAAAAAGAGTCTGTAGAAAATACCAATGTAAACAAAAATAATATTTAAAAAGATATGTTTAAAATTTTTAAAATACTGAACTCATATCTCAAAGCTTATAATTACATTTCCTTTTTTCATATTTTCATATTTTCATCTTTTTATTAAACGTTCTCAGATTGTTTATGTTTGAAATAAAACGCACGCACATTTATAATATTCCTCACATTTTAAGTATTTTAATTAAGGAATGCTAATTTGGAAGAAAAAATGCTTATAAGAAAGTAAGACATTGTGGAATGTGAACGACAAAGCGAAAGGAGTAACTTTTATGTGAATTCCTAGCACAAGGATATCCTAAGGACATCAACTGACAATAAACTTTCATCTTTTGTTATTTTGTTTATTGTTTATTGTTCCATTGCGGGACAAACAAAACTTGCACATATTTGAGAAATTCTTTAATTAATAACTTAGCACATAACCATCAAAAGATCAGCACCGCATTAAGGATACCCCCGCATGGAACATACCATATTTACAGATGCGGGCTCAGACACTGTATTATTCTATCTATACGCGTGCTTAAGGGTGACAATAAAGTTCCTACACGATGAGTTGATGAGTTTAATTATTTTCATGTGCATTTGTGTTGCTCTGCTTGAGCCAGAATGAAAGGAATTTTTTGAAAAATTCTCCCCTCCTGCCTGTTTGATGAAGGCAGCTGTTGCTGTCACATATGAACCCAGTGAAAGTTTAGGCGGTCTTGGGGGCCGTCAAACCTTTCCCTCCCCTATGTTCAGTTTGTAAAGGAAGGGCTTGTTCTAGGAATGCAGGCGTTGCGTATCGTTAGCCTCAAATGGTCAAAAGCAGCATAGAGCAGTTCACAAAGTGACAAAATAAGCATGAGTTGCGCATTTTCCCGGGCAAGGACTCTGCTGTAGATGCAGCTATTTGGCAAATACTTTCAGACAATTTTACTCTAGTATGATATTTATTTTATTGTGAGGTTTACTATTGTCTTTGAATAAATAAATGATATGTGCTGAAATTGATATTCTATTGTTTTGGCAAAACTTTATAGTTTACTGGATATTGAAATATAGAATGAATAATTGTTAGCTGCATTCCTTTCAGCAGTTATAATATTCGGCACTATATGGGGCTCCATTTACAACTACTTCTTTGTAAATTTATTTGCTTTCTATTTATATTTAAATCTTAAAAATAATTCTTTGGTCTGGTAATGGTTGTTTAAATGATTTTTATGGAAGAAACCACTTGAAATATTTATTAATGCATTTCCATTTTAAAATGTTAATGTTTACTTGCGTTCGATTTATCTTACCTGGCGTGTTGACATAACGCTGCATTTTCCAACCGCCAGCAAAATTTTTAAATCCAACAAAATAAAAGGAAGGATCGTACATATATATTAATTAAATTAAAACCACTAAAACCAAACCGCGAAAATTCACACAAAATGTTGTAATCACGAATAATGCTGAGTCTGTTATTTACTATATTCAAGTTACGTAAAGAGCGAATTAATGTGGTTTATGTATACTTTGTTGGTTGGCAAGCGCTGGTACGATTTTGGAGTTAAAGCTTGCGATGCTTTAGTATTCCAAACGAAGTTGCTTTAAACGATTTGTGTACAAGAATTTCTTAAAGATTTGTCTGAAAAGTGAAAACATTAGGGATGAGAATGGAAAATTGATGGATAGATAAAGTGTTCAAGGTAATCCATGTATTTAAAGAAAAACTTTATTCGAATAATCAAATTCAAAAATTTGTAAACGCTTCAGATATGACTGAATATGTCCGGACAACAATTAAATATATAAAAAAATATTTAAAAAATAAAAAATGAGAAAGTAATGCTATTAGGTAAGCGCTTAAGTAATTTTCTGGTATGTGCTTATGTAAGAAATTACATAAACAATACAAGGATCAGTGGAAAGTTATGGAAAGAGGAAGAAATATTGTCATTTTTCTTCCTACAAGACCGGTAGGATGAACAATTCTCTGTTTATCTCCAATAAAAGCTAAATAAATTTTGATGAAGGAAATCAAAACCCTAATTATATCGAAAGATATACTCATGTGCAAATTTGCTATATGGTTTTAAGGTGTTAATAAAAAATTTTTTATTTGAAGAGCTACTAATTTCGTGTTTTCAGTAAACTTGCCAATGAAGAGATATATATTTTTATTATAATCATCTTCGCTCAAATTCCCTTTCTTCGTTCTCGAAAGAAAAGTGTTTTTAAGGTTAATTTTTTCTTGCCGATAACGGCGTGTCTTTTTATGACGAAAGAAACTATTTAAAAGTTAGACGGATTCGAATAGCGAAGAAAGGACAAAGACAAAAATTTTTTGTTTTTAATTTATTGAAATTTGGTTTCGAGTATTGCCAAGTACTCTTCATCAGTGGTCTTTGGAAATAATCGAATTTTATTTAATTAGTTTATAGTCCAGATATAATTTGTTTGGACTGCAAGTGCCAGTGTTTTTAATTGTTTTTTGAAACAATTCTGTTTAAAAAAATCGTTCCTTTTGACAGAAAAAGATACCAATTTGGGGATTTATATCTACAGCAAACATAATCTATTTATTTATACCAAGTAAACCGAAGACAGGAAATTTACTTTTCTCAAAATAAAGAATTTTTAATTAACCCCTTTAAAACTTCAATTTTTTCACACTAACCCATCAGTACTAGAGATTTAAATGTCTAGGTAAGAAAGACGTGACAAATTAGCGCTCAGTAGCTTCAAATTAACCTTGAATCATTGAAAAGAGAATGAAAAGAGAATCAAGTTTCGTTTAGTGTAATAAAACAGAAGAGCTACATAGGCCGTAACAGAATTTTACATAATATAAACCGAATTAAATCCAAATGAGAATCCAAAAATAACTTTCTGACCTTTAATATCTTCGTGAGTGTATAGACATCTTTCATATGAATATGGACATCTTTAAACTTGAAAATAAATAAAGAAGGATATGTGTGTGCTAAGAAAAGCAAAGAACCGATTGTTGCCAAAATAAATACTGAATTTAGGAAAAATAATGCTCAGTCCATTTGTATATTCTTATTCTCCTATAAAAATCTCTTTCCTTTATTATTTTTAAGTTTTTTGTTTATTACCTTGCTCAGGACGTTTATTTAACGTACAAAATTATAAATTTCTTATAATAATAAACTTCATGGTCGTAATAACAATTACTCATTATTATTTGTATTATTAAAACTCTTTTCTATAATTAACAATAAAAAAATGTTGAACATCTATTATCACATTTTTAAAATTTAGCTTAACTCTATATCTCTGAAAACTAAATTCTTTATAAAATTTTTAAAGAAAAAATTCAATTCTTGTTCCTACGATTCAGTGTGAATTGATTAAGATGCCAGTCTACATGCCCTAATCGTGATGTTAAAATTTCTTTTATTTTACATAAAATATATTCAGGTCAATATGAATAGGATAGTTTAAGAAATATTATGGTACTTGTTTTACATATATTTCTTGCTGTTGTTATTGGTACCTGTGTAATATTTCTAGATTGTAGATACTAGGTACTTACAGCATATTTCCAGATCAGTTTCAGTACAACTTTGTAGAACAGAACCTGTTCTCCAAATTTAACTAACAATTTGATTAAAGAAGCTAGTACATTTTTCTCATCACGCTGGGGCTTGCAATATTATCAATATTAACTGACTGACAAAATTGTCTTATTATGCTGAGACTAGTTGAGTCAGTGCATTTGAGCACTTTTTCTCTCTATTAACTGCGAGTTTTCTTCATAACACCTCTCTACGTCTTGACTGGATTATTATTTATCACTTCATCAGACAAAGCAATAACTGAGCTTAGATCTGCATACCTCCCCGAGGACCTTGTAACCATTCTGAGATTCGATAACGCGATGTTGCCTTCTGCAAGTTAATGTAACTTGTCTAGATTTTTGTGTGCTATGTGTTGTTGTTTTTATTTTAATTATTCATCGTTTAATCAGCCGCAGTTTCACAGGTTGTTACAATTATCTTATTATTCAAGTATGTTGAGACAGGCTTATCAGCGATAAATATGGTATAGAGCCTCGTGTTCTATGGAAGTTTTATTTCCTAATGGAATTCCAGAATTGATAAAATAAAGATTTCAACAACATCGCTTAAAAAGATAAGACTTCAGAGTCAAATAATGTGGAGCAAGAAGTAACTTCTTAATCTTGTAGAGATTATTTGGATGTCGAACTCTGTGAAAGGCTCGTTGGACGTCAATAAATGGCGCTGTTTTCTCAAATGCATCTATTATTATTATTTCTTAAATTATATTCAATTAAAAAATAAATATGTAAAAAGTTTGTAACTATAAATTATTTTATAGATCTGTAGTTAAAGTGTTATAAATTACTTTGTTAAAAAAATATAGTCTTAAACAAGTAATAAAGCGAGAAAAAGTTTAAAATAATCAATTAACGTAAAATTCATTATTATTTTTCTAAAAAATAAGATTTATGGGTCCGATTTTATTGTGATCTACATCTATGTTTGTTCAAATAAAATTTATAATCTTAGAATTGGCAGTAATCACTGTTTACACGATAGAAGTGTATTTGAGAA